>NC_142013.1:21398902-21554527 GCF_049901735.1 Notechis scutatus | reverse complement strand
AGAACAATAAATTTGGTTAAAATGAGCCTTGCTACCCTTGAATTATTTGAAAAAAACTTAAATATTGCAAAATATTAGTAGGCCTTCAGTGACTTTCTTCTAAAGAGCCCCAAATCTTGGCATTTTTCACTGTTTAAAGAGTAAGGTGAGATGAATATGAATAATGTTTAGAGATGCTACTGGGCAGAAATTAAACTGGTCTTCCCAGAAAACCTTTTGTTCAGCCTCTTCATTATGGAGGTTCATTTTGACACGAGGTAGTAGCTTTTGAATCCCATTTAGGAATCAAAAGAGAAAATTTCTAGGCTTCATCTGTTTAAGAATACTTGACTTATCAGCTGAAAGATTATCTATAATGTCTCTCTCACGAACTCCTTTCTCTCTTTTTTCTAGGGAAGAATCAAACAAAAAAAGATGAAGCAAAATGGTAGCAAAATATGAGAACAATACGCAACACATTAAAGCAAATATCTGTCTTGCTCTGCTTGCTGAGAAGTATGATACTTGAACATGAATAACCCCCTTGAACACTTTCTTTTATTCAAAAGTTCAAAGTCTTAGTGACTTCTATTGCCCTCATCTCTGCTAGAGGTTTAATCTCAAAAAGTTTACACAAAATGTCCTAGCAAATCTTAAAGCAGGATTTGTGTATATTGCTAAACCACAATGAATTCAGCTATTGTGTTTGTAAACATTTGCTGACATTTGAAATGGAAGAACAAGTTAAAGAGTGTATGATAATATGAGCTAAGAATTTTGGTTATAATATATGGATGGATCAATGGAAGAGAATGTGCTTAAAGGACTGAAATTCACATTATGTTACAATTTAAGAGAAAACTTTTACAAAAGGATGCACTGTTGGTATATGGCACCAGAGAAATTATCTAACATGTGTAAAGGTAATTCTAATCATGCCGGAAATGTGGAAAACATGAAGAATCATTTTAACATGCATGAAAAACTTGTGAAAAAGCAAAAACATATTGAATACAAATAGATATAATGATACAAAAATAGTAAAGATTAATATTCAGATGAAACCATTTTTTTGGGGACTTGTGGATAGCTAATTAGAAAAGACTTACGGAAGATTGCTTTTTGTACACGGTACAAAAAGTGAGACTATTGCATTCATGAAGTTGGAAAAATGCTGTAGTCCTACAATGAAGGATTAGATTGTGAAGAAGATAGAATTTGCAGAAATGTCAAAACTGTCCTTTCATCAGGGATAGGTCAACAAGTAGTTTTATTAAAAGCTGGAAACCTCTGTTGGACTTTTTGCTGGAAATGGGGAAAAAATAAATTGGTGACTTGTGGATTTGCTGGTTAAAAAGGGTTGAATTTGGGGGGGAAAGAAGGTATGATGTATCTTTAAAGAGGGAGGAGAAATATTAAGTTTGTAATTGCTGCAAAGAAAATTAAAACTTGCTTCTTTATATATCTGTCCTTTTTAATTTTACTTGTAATATTTTCCATACCTTTAAAAATATTTTTTCACTTTTACTTTTAATTCATGTTTATCTTTTATTTCTGTGTAATTTTTAAATAAAAATATTTAGAGTAAAAGAAATAAGGAGTGACTAGATAGCTAAAAATCAACAGGCATGGTACCTAATCAATCAATCAATCAGGATAGAAAAGACTCACTTGTGTCTGTTGTATGCAAAAGAGCTAAGAAATATTTGTTCCAAAATTAAATTGCATTTCTTGTCTGAAATGAGGATTTCCAATTTAAATCTGAATAACCAGAGGTGGTATTCAGCAGGTTCTGACCAGTTCTGGAGAACCGGTAGCGGAAATTTTGAGTAGTTCGGAGAACCGGCAAATACCACCTCTGACTGGCCCTGCCCCCATCTATTCTCTGCCTCCCAAGTCCCAGGTGATCGACTGGTTCTTCTTTTGTTGCCCTGCACAGGAGAACGGAGCTGGAAAGCAGGTTAGTGGGGTGGGGAGGGAATGGGATTTTGTAGTAACCTTCCCCCAGGAGTGGGGAGGGAATGGAGATTTTACAGTATCCTTCCCCTGCCATGCCCACCAAGCCACACCCACCAAGCCACGCCACACCCACAGAACTGATAGTAAAAAAATTTGAATCCCACCATATGTGAATTAACTCCTTCACATATGGATGAAAAAGTCAGTCACTCTTACATGCTGAGGGTGTTAAGAAAGTCTGAAGTGGCATCAGGGCTCCTTTCACAGTTGGTAGATCAAGTGGAACCAACAGGGAGGAGAGAGATCTTACCTCACATTTCTGTCAGCATTTGAAGGATTGAGATTTTTAGAGGCCAGAAACACCAGCGAAAAGCTTTTCTCTGCCTGTGGCTTCTTTACACACTGGGGTGTTTTGCTGTATATGTATCTACCTCCAAGAAGGAGCTTTGTACTGTTGAGAATACTACTAGAAAAAGGAGTCAGGGTTTTATGGTGTTGATTTTGTAAAGGAAGACGTTAAGTGTCCTGACACTGAGATGATGCATATGTTCTCAAGATAAGTTAAAATGCCAGATGGCATGTAAGGGAGGATAGATCTGCCTTGTACAGTCTTCCTTCAATGCTCCAAGCCCTTACCAATCTTCCATGACAAGCAATCAGGCAAATGGGCAGCCATTGTAACAGAGGCCTCAAACCTGGTCTTTGCTTCAAGTCCTGATTGTATGGCTTTAACCTTTTGTTAAGCTCACTGGCAGAGGCAGCAAAGGTTGGCTGCCCCAAGCCCATTTACTCATTATGAAACATCCAGATTGAGTTACAACATTTTCCCAAGCCGAACAATTTGAGTCAAACAATTTGAGTCGCAAAGAGTTGCTTTGATCTGCCAGCAAAGGATCATCACATCTTTTGACCTTCAGCTCAACTTCCCACATTTGCTAATTAAGAAATCCGAAGAGCCCTCATTTGGGCAGTAGTTTTGTGTGGATAGTGATTGCCTTAAATATTAACCCATTTGTAGAAAGCATAGTAAGTAGGATTCTAAACTCAAAAAGAGAAAATCTGCAACAGTGATAGGAATACTAGCTAACTTCAGGTTCACAAAACCAGTTTCTCCTCTTGCGTATCGATTACATAGGCTTGTTTCACATATGAAGTGTCATATGGTTTTGTTATCCTAGTTGTATGTATAGACGTAACCACTGGATTATGTAAACAGTGATGCATACACCCAATCTACTGTGATTCAATCAACAAACCATGGCTTTGAACAATGCATGGCCTCAGTAAGTGGCCATCTAACAACTGTTCACATCCTAATAGCCTCCAAATACGCTAAAGTACAAGGGTCCCAAGTCTGGATGGAAATTATAGGAATTGCAGTTCATTACATACAGAGGATGTCATGCCCCTGTCGGAATCTGACTCGGAGGGGGAAGCCGAGCAGCTGACAGGGAGTGGGAGTGTGGCTCCATTGGCTGTGGAAGAAACTGGGGCAGGGCAACGTCTGGTTGGGCAGAGCAGGGGAGAGGTAGAGCAAGGGAGAGGTAGAGCAAGGGAGAGGGAATTCAGAGAAAGACCCAGGCCCATCCCCTCTTCATCCTAGGGCACACAGGGAGGAACAGAGAAGGGAGCAACATGAGTTGCATGGCTTACAGGAGAGGAAAGGGTCCTGATTCCCTTCATTAGCTGCAGCTGGGAAAACAGTGTATAAAAGAGGAAGATGTTGGGAGCAAACATGAATTTATCTTGTATCGTCGTGGCTTATCTGTGTTTCTGGCATCTTCCCAACTGTGTGAGTTTTGCCGTGCTTTCAAGTCTGAAATTCCTTCTCCTGCCCTGTCAAGTTAATTACTTCAGCTTGGTTTGTTTGGATTTTTAGTTACAGTTTGTATGTACCTTGTTTTGGACTGAATTTTCTGCAGTTAAAGGCTGTTCCTGGGAGAGTTTTTTTTTCCAGCCAAAGGTAACCTGGACATTGGGGGCAAAGTTGGAGATAATAAAGGGACTCTTATTGCTTATTTGACTGTGTTGCCTTTGTGCCATGCCCCAGGTCATCACAGAGGAAGACCAAAGTGGGAAAAAAGTGCTGGAAGTTTTTGACAAAACTGGAGGCAGCTTAATCATATATAATAATAAAGTCCTACCAACTGACACTGCAGATGTCTTTTCGTGTGAATAAAGCACAATTCCTAATGTTTTTATAGCATTTCTATATGTTGGGACATGTACAAAAGTTGAGAGCATCTTGCTTTGTGTTCCTCTGTCAAAATATCCCTTGTGAACATTAAAAGAAGCTTTTCTCTTCTTGTCGGCACTGGCTGAAGTACATTGCATGAAGGTGAGAGGAAGGATCTTCCCTGCTGTGGTACCTTGACAATAGAATAATGCTCCCCTGCTTTTGTTTAGCCACTATGAAGACTTGGCTATTCAATTACCCTTTGGGGTCTTAGTGAGATCAGCTTCACTGATTCCGTTGTGAGGCATTAATTGCCATAGTTTTTTTTTAAACTGCTTGTAAGTCTCTTTCGGTTCTGTTGGTAGTTGCAAGTAAAAAAAATATATGTGCTGTAAGGAGAAAATGAGAGGAACTTCACCTGCTCAAAATAATGTCAATAAGAATTTAGCACACTTACTGGTGTTTCAAGAACAATCTAGCACCTTCTAATTGATGGAATCCAGCTCCCAAGAATATGAAGGTGGATGACTTTGTGAAACAGAGTGTAGGATTTAGACCAAGACTCACTTGCTGAATGTTGCTGCCAGAGTTAGAGTGGTTCAGAAACACAGTTAACTAAAGTGTGGGTAGCCATGGTTTAATAACCAACTAAAAAAAAATCACAAGCAATTGAATTCACAAAACACACTAAGTCTATACCAGACAAATTATACAGTATTTGTTTGTGAAACCCAACCTCTTGGGGTTACATAAATAAACCTCACTCTCATCCACTGTGATTTTTAAGATTAATAGTTTATTGTGCTATATGAAACCATTTTATTTATTAAGCCATACCTGAGCTAAACCATGGCTTGGTGCCCTGCATAAACTACTCCAGTAATTTTGAGCAATCTGCTACTGCAAACACAGTAGTCGTATACATTTACTCTAACTTGCAAACCATAATAAGTTCATTCCTAATGCACTATTCACTTGTGCATAGATTAATTTACCATAAGCCCTTTTTAAGTTTGTGGCTGAATAAAGATACTGCAATAAACTGTAGTGTGATTTGTTTGGGTTAGCATCCATTGTAAGTCTCTTGGAAATCAGACATTGTGAACCGTTAAACTTAGTTTATGGCTTAGTTGATGATTGAACTGAATCTGCTATGAATTGTTTAAACAAGCCATAGATTAGAATGATACCTGACTTCATGGGAAATGTTTGTCTTGATCCAGAATATATGTACTGGATGTATATCTAATTAAAGCTACATTTTGAAGAAACTTGGACATAAATCTTCTGACTGTAAAGCTAGCATTCACTTTTGCCTAAGCTTTGGTCAACATGTTCAATATTTATCCTCTAGGCCAGGGGTCCCCAACCACCGGTCCGCGGACCGGTACCGGTCTGTGGAACAAATCCTACCGGGCCGCTGGTTTGCTGGGCGCCGCCATCTTGTTTTGATGAAAAAGTGCTTCCGGTGAGCTTTTCCGGGTAAAAAGCTCACCGGAAGCACTTTTTCATCAAAACAAGATGGCGGCGCCCAGCTGATGCCGGTACCGGTCTGCGGCATAAAAAAGGTTGGGGACCACTGCTCTAGGCTACTAATATAACATGGAGGCTGTTTGGAAAGATGGTTTAATGGTGGACAGGACCACATGGCTTGGAGCTCCAAAGTGAAAAGCACGATCACATACTTCACGATGTTGGGTGAAAGAAAAGAAAAAAGAGGCCAGTTGCTGAGAGATCCTTGGTTTTATGCCCTCTGTTGGGATTTGAATGTGAGCTTGAATTCTGATTGGTTGTCAAACTCCAATGGGGCCATGCAGGGGCAACTCTGTAGGCCCATGATGGCGAACCTATGACACGCATGCCAGAAGTGGCACGCAGAGCCACTTCTGCTGGCATGTGAGAGATCACCTGGAAGAGCCCCACTGCACATGCATGTGTACACCGCCACCTGACAGCTGATTGTCAGGTATCTGGCACATATGTACGGGGGCGGGGGTGCACAGGAGATGCGCACGCGTGCACAGAGATGCATGAGATTCATGGTGCACGGGGGATTGTGCATGCATGCGCAGAAATGTGTGGCACGCAGGGGGTCACACATGCATGCTCAGGGGGTGTGGGGGGGGCAGCACGCATTGCCTTCTGGGTGCTGGCATGTGAGTGCGCACACAATTTTTGGCACAGGAGCCGAAAAAGGTTAGCCACCACTGCTGTAGGCTGTCCTGAGTCCCAGGCTTTGTTGAGCTTTGCTGGTTGATGATGTAATGAATGGGCTTTGGGCAATTCCTATTATAGCTCTGCCTGAAGGAGGTCGATCTTTGTTATGTAAAATAGACTGGCCCAGGCCAGAGTAATTAACAAAGTCCATTAACAAAGTCCATTAACAAAGGTGGGGTCTGAGTTTCTGCCTCTGAGTTTCTACTTTTCTTTTTAGGGGAAATATTCTGCTTATAAAACTTATAAAACAAGATATTAAAACGCATCAGTTAAGAAAACAGATAAAAACCAGCTCATTGAATTCATATACCGACACCTTCCCTCCCCCCCCTCCCAAAGCAAGGTGGAATAGCTTGGTCTTCCCAAAAATCTTTCATTGTGTATGAAGAAAAAAGAAAGAGATAATGCATATGTCTCTCTGAAAAGGGTTGGCAAAGACTTTCTATTCACTTGAACTCCACTAGGGTCAGTTAGTATAAAATCAATGGGTTAGGTTACCAAAGGACTGCTTAATTAGCATTCCCCCAGGCTAGTGAGCCCAAACCATCTGTTTATTACTTGTTTTCAGATTACAAGATAATCAGAACTTTGCTATTTTCTGACTAACCAGTTTGAAGCAATTTTGTGTTGGAAAGCAATATACCCACTGCAAAAATAAATAGATGTATAATTACAAAATATTTTACTGTAATTAAATTCTAACATTCTAAGAATTCCATCCTCATTAGGTGGAAGAATAAAACAAATAATTCTGAAGTATTTTTAAAATTACAAATATAAATTTCAAGTTGGTCTTGATTGCTGATAATTACACAAATTCATGTTGTTTTTTCAGCAACAGATTTAATTTGCCATTTTTTTATTCCAGGAGAAAAAGAGGACTTCTTAATCTAACCTATAACCTGTAGACATCCTGACAGTCACTTCTTCAGGTAGTAACCAGATTTGATCCTAAGCAGTACACTGCTGGATTAGAGGCCTGGCTCTTCTAACCAGTCTGTTCTCACAGTGGCCAAAAAATTGTGCAAGGAAGCCTACTAGTCTTTTGGCAAATAGCCTTCAGAAGCAATCACACTGCCCACAGGACTAATGGCCAAGGATCCTCAGACTTCCATGAAGTGATCCAACCCTTTTTTGAAGCCAGCAAGCTACTTCTCACAGTAGTGAATTCCAAAGTTGAATTACACTTTGTGCAAAACAAAAAATTCCTTTGGTTTGTCTTGATTCTTCCAGGAATCGATTTCATTGAGTGACTCTGGTTTCAGTGCATGGAGAAGGGGAAAATAGCTTTTTCTTAATCCACTTTATCCATATTATGCATGCTTCTTTTGTACACCTCAATTATGCCCCCCTCATTTGTCTCCTTTTTATACCAGAAAGGCCCAAATGTCACAACTTTTCCTCATAGGAAAAACAGCTCTAGCCTCTTGATCATAGTAATATGGTAGCATTTAGACTTATATATCATCCGTAGTGCTTTATAGCACTTTCAGGGTGGTTTACACAGTCAGTATATAACCCCCAGCAATCTGGATCCTCATTTTATCAATCTTGGAAAGATGGAAGGCTGAGTCAACCTTGAGCCCCATCAGGATCGAACTTCAGACTGTGGGCAGAATTTGCCTGCAATACTGCACTTTAACTGCTATGCCTCCAGATTCACCTTGTTGCTTTCCTCTGGATCTTCTTTAGCTCCGTTATATCCCTTTTGAGGCACACTAACTAGAACTGCAAACAATATTTCATTTGCATCATGGGTTTATGTAAGGGTATTATAATATCGGCATCCCTATTTTCAGTATCATTTCTTGTTATCTCTCACATGCTGTTAGCGTTTTTCTTTAAATAATAGATGCACACTGTATCCACAGCTTCATTGAATCGGAACCTGCTTTTAAAAATTTTAAAGCCCGAGTCAAGTAGGCAATAATAGTTTTTTCTGGTGATGTGCAAAATGTTTCAAATTTAAACAGTTTCTAATTCAAATTCACAGTTGTTTTATACAGTATTTGAGACAGGTTGTTTTGACCATTTTGTAAGCTTTTTTTCAAGCTCAAAACAGAATGCATCAAACACTAAGCAGAGCTGTCCTGTATTTGAAATGAGGCAGCCTGTTTTGAATATGGAACAACTGTTTCCATCTCAAAATGGGTCACTCTGAAATAAAAAACATACTTTGAAAACTATTTGAAAAAATAACTTGTTGCAGACAGTTAGTCTACAAATTAATCTAAGTCCTATCCTTACTCATTAACTAGGTTCACACATTAAGCTCAGACATAACGTTGGCCCTTTGTGGAAGTCCGAAAAGAAGCACAAACAATGAATAGTAGCAGGACTTTTATTGTAAGGTTACGCTAACAAAATCAAAGTCTGAAACCATTTCGCCCCTCATTTACCAGAAGATTTCCAGAAACTAGGGAGGGTCCCATCTAAAATGCTTCCCATTAGTAGTGGTATTCAAATTTTTTTACTACCGGTTCTGTGGGCATGGTTTGGTGGGTGTGGTGTGGCTTGATGGGCCTGGCTTGGTGAGCGTGGCAGGGAAAGGATACTGTAAAATCCCCATTCCCTCCCCACCCCACTAAACTGCTTTCCAGCTCTGTTCTCCTCTTCAGGGCAACAAAAGAAGACCCAGCTAATCAGCTGGGACTCGGGAGGCAGAGAATAGAGGGAGACAGGGCCAACCAGAGGTTGTATTTACTGGTTCTCTGAATTCTACTCAAAATTTCCACTACCAGTTCAGTGGTGGGATTCAAATTTTTTTACTACCGGTGCTGTGGGCGTGGCTTGGTGGGCATGGCAGGGGAAAGATACTGTAAAATCTCCAGTCAGAGGTGGTATTTGCCGGTTCTCTGAACTACTCAAAATTTCCACTACCAGTTCTCTAGAACTGGTCAGAACCTGCTGAATACCACCTCTGTACCGGTTCTCCAGAACCTGTCAGAACTGGCTGAATACCACCTCTGCTTCCCATGCCCCTTTTCGTTCTATGGGCTGAACTATCTTTTACACCACAGTTTTCTATTCTGCATCTCTTCCTCTTGTCTCCCAAGGTCTTTCTCCCATTGTAATAATTAACCATAACTCACTATAAATAAGTCAAAATAGACCAGTTCACACAACACATTAAATAAGTTATCAGAGATGTACATTCCAAGAACCTGTAGGCTTCCTTTGCCCATTCAAAAGCTTTAAGATATCTCAGAGATTATTCTCAGATTGCAATGTTTAATGTGAAAAGGAAGAGAAAGCTGATGGAGGTACTTCTTCTTCTTCTTTTTCTTCAGCGTTTGTCTCGCGCTCTGGCGAGGTCCGCTAATGTCCTTGAGTATTGCTTCCATGCCTCTCTGTCTGCCACATATGTCGGGTCTGCCTTTCGCGATCTCTAGATCGGCCTTGATCGTGTCCATCCAGCGTTGCTTAGGTCTACCACGCGGTCTCGCTCCTCCGACAGTCACCTTCGCAGATTTGATGATGGATTCTTCCTTAGCGCGACTCACATGGCGAACCATCGTAGCCGGACTGCCTCATGACCGTGGGGATGGGCACGACGTTGAACCGCTCTACGCACTTCTTCGCTCCTGACGCGATCGAGTAGGGGTGAGGCCTACCGACCATCGGAGCATTCGCATCTCCATTGTCTGGAGTCTGCTGGATTCTTTGGTGGTCGCCGCCAGCACTCTGCGCCGTATATGGCCACGGGCGCACCACAGAGTTATAGATTTTCGCCTTCAGACGCATCGGCATCTTCTTGTCACAGAGGACGCCCGTGACGGACTTCCATTTGCCCCACGCATGCTAATCCTGCCTGCCACCTCAGTTTGTAGTAGGCCTTCTTCCCCAAGAGTAGTTCCCAGGTACTTGAAGGTGGAGGCGCGCGGTAGCTCCTGCCCGTTCACATGGATGGAGCCTGTCGTTTCATTGTCAGTGGTCAGGTATTCGGACTTCTTTAGGTTCAGCCGGAGCCCGAACTGCTCGAGGCGGTCGTGCCACTGTTGGACTAGGTGCTCGAGTTCAGCCTTGCGCAGGTTGGCCAGGAACACATCATCGGCGAGAGCAGCGTCCATGGGGCGGGCGTGTACAGGTCGTGTGTAATTGTATCCATCACCAGAATGAACTTGGAGGTACTACCGGAGGTACTGATGGAGGTACTACCGGAGAATAATTTTATTAGCTATAATTAAATTTCAGTTCAGAGTAAATGAAATCAAATTTATTTTTTCTTCTTGTCTCTTCCATTACTTTTTGATCTGTGGTCTCTTATTTGTTATTCAAAATCATATATGGGATGAAAAGTAATAAACAAGGTTTACAAACCACAACAGTTTAGTTGAAACGCCTTCTGAATTCAGAATCGCTTTATTTATCAGCTCTTGCTTGAAACTCAGGTTTCTCTAGGTCCAACTCTCTACTGCATTATTTCAGCAAACAGACGTATGCTGCCCATCGAATCATAGAATCATATGGCTGGAAGGGACCTTGGAGGTCTCTCGTCTTGAATGCTCTAGTGATGGAGCACCCACAACTTCAGGGGCAGAGGTGGTATTCAGCAGGTTCTGACCAGTTCTGGAGAACCGGTAGCGGAAATTTTGAGTAGTCCAGAGAACTGGCAAATACCACCTCTGACTGGACATTTAACAGTATCCTTTCCCTGCCACCCCCACTAAGCCATGCCCACAGAATCGGTAGTAAAAAAAAAAATTGAAGACCACCACTGTTCAGGGGGCAAGCTGTTCCACTGCTTAATAGTTCTTACTGTCAGGAAATTCCAGATTGAATCTCCCTCTAATAGTTTCCACCCATGGTTTCTTGTTCTGCCCTCATGTGCTATGGAGAAGTATTGGAAGACTGCTTTCATGTCTCCTCTCGGACTTCTCTTCATTAAGTTAAACATACCTAGTTTTGTTTAGCTATTCTTCATAAGATTTCGTCTCCAGATCCCTTATCATTTTTCTTGATATTCTCTGCACTCTTTCTAGGACCTCAGCATTTTTATTTTTCATTTGGTACCACTTCCTGTAATCTTGATGCTATTCATCTATTGAGATAGCCTAGAACCACATTGGCTTTTTTGGGCAGCCGCAGTATATGCTGACTCACACTTAAATGGTGGTTTACCAGGACACCTAGATCCCTCTCCTAACCACTATTGTTGTTCGGAGTACTGCCTATCCTGTAGCTGTGCTTGTGGTTTTTCTAAGTGCATGACCTTACTTTTCTCACCACTAGCGAACCATATATTCTATTCTTTATGCTCTATTGTGACTTAACATGTCTTGTACTTCTAAAAAAATATTAGTATAAAAAATAAGTCTCATCAGATGGTAGCATCTGGCTACTTCGACTGGATCAGAATTTGAACAGGCTCAGGCTAAGTTTACAGTTATATGGAAGACTTCTCTTCCATCAATCATAAACTCAGAAATTGGAAAAAACATCTTGGAAAGAAGAAATAACAAACCATGTCCATTTTGTTCCCAAGAAAATTTATGAAATTTCCAAGAGTTAAACTGAACTCAAAGAAATTGTTACATTATCAGCATTAAGTGGTGCATTTGTGTGTTTCTATATAGTTTGTAACCAATTACCATCAATATTCAAAAGAAATATATTAAATATATTAAATAAGCAAATCAGGATACAATGGGATTTATTTCTGATTAAATCTGCATTGTTTCAGCAGTAGGATCTCCAATGATTTGGGCTGTGCTTCTGAGATTATATTTGGCATTTTGTTTAGATTGTAATTCTGCTGTAACATACCGGATTTTTCAGTGTATAAGACGCACTCCCCCACAAAAAAAGTGGGTGGAAATGTCTGTGTGTCTTATACAGCAAATGTTGCTGAAGCCCCACCCACCCATCGGTCCCCACTCCTCTGCCTCTTTGGCCCACTCATTTTCAGCCTGTTCCAATCCCTGCTGCCGAAAAATGGGCCGAAAATGGGGTGCCCGGAGGCTGAACACAGGATGTGGAGGCCAAAAATGGGGCACGTGGAGGTGGCAATAGGCTATGGCAATCCCTGAGCCTGAAATAGCTGATCATTGGGAGGCCAATCCAACCGACAATCAGCTACTTGTGCTAATCAGGCTGTGCTGAAACTGAGCTTACTTTTTTCTGCAAGGAGGCAAATTGCGGGAAGGCAGAGGCCATTTTTTTTCTTGTTTTCTTCCCCCAAAGCTAGGTGTGTCTTATACATCGGAATGTCTTATTGCCCGAAAAATACAGTGATCAGGATGAGTTTTTCATTACTTGTGTTTTCTCAAGTACTGAGCATTCTTTTACATTAAACCATTTTTGTATACAAAAGGTATATATGAAAATGTACCTTTTAGTAAGCTATCCACAGAAACATCCTTGTCTTCTCCTGTAATAGTCTCCAGAACTTATTGTGAAATCTGATTTCTGTTAAAATGTTCCTTTCAATGCTAATTGAAAAATCTGGCTCAGTGACAGTTTCTCTGTCCCTCCCTTATCATAGTAACAATTGCAGATGTTATAGTCTAAAAGGAAGATTAAAACAAAGAGCTTCCTTTTTAGAGGAACCATACTGAATTGTTCTAAATATATTCGCAAGATGCATGCTTTTATTTGGAGAGTCATTGAATGCATTCCAAAATTTCATTGGCCCCCCTTTTTCCTTTTTGCCATGTACACATTTTGCAGACAGGGTGCAATGTGCAAACTCAGATGATAACTAATCATGGCTTTGTGTGAATTTGATCATTATTTTTCAGCTATATTTAAGACTGAAGAAACAGGCAATGAGAAGGCTAACGATTAAAAAAGAAAGAAATGAAATGCACAGGCATATCATAGATATGTGACTTGGCAAGAGTACTAATGAAAAGTTGTTAATTACCAGTGGAATATGAATTAGCATATGTGATCGAGCTGTAAAACAGAAAATGCTTATACATCAAGAAAAGCTTAGTTTTCAAATGGTGGAAAGTAATCTTCCCTCCTTTTTCATGTTGGTCGCCATGTCTGTCTGTCTGTCTGTCTGTCTGTCTGTCTGTCTATCTATCTATCTATCTATCTATCTATCTATCTTTCTTAACCGTCCATCTTTCAGAAGTTTCAGCTAACCTGGTTCAGAGAAGACAATGAATATAATCAGGGAACTAGAATCAAAGTCCTAGGAAGACAGATTGGAGACAGATTCAAGCAGGAGGCCCTACACCATTTCTGACAGATGGCAGGCCAATATCTTCTTGAAGGTCACAAGTGATGGCGTTCCCACAACTTCCAAGGGCAAGCTGCTCCATTGGTTGATTGCTTTCATTGTCAGAAAGTTTCTCCTTATTTCCAGGTTAAATCTCTCTTTGTTCAGTTTCCATCCATTATTCCTTGTCTGGCCTTTGGGTGCTTTAGAAAATAGCTTGATCCCTTCCTCCCTGTGGCAGCCCCTCAAATATTGGGAGACTGCTATCATGTCTCCTCTAGTCCTTCTCTTCACTAGACTAGCCATGCCCAGTTCCTGTAAAAGTTCTTCATATGTTTTAGCCTCCAGTCCCCTAATCATCCTGATTGCTCTTCTCTGTACTTTTTCTAGAGTCTCAACATCTTTTTTATAGTGTGGTGACCAAAACTGGATGCAGTACTCTAGGCGTGGTCTTACTAAGGCTTTATAGAGTGGTATTAGTACCTATCTTGATTGTATCCCTCTGTTAATGCAATTTAGGATTGCATTAGCTTTTTTGGCTGCTGCTACACACTACTGGCTCATATTTAGCTGGTTATCCACTAAATTCCAAGATCCCTCTCACAGTTATTGCTATTAAGCCTGGTTTCACCCAGTCTATATGTGTACTTTGGGTTTTTCTTGCCTAAGTGTAGGACTTTACTTTTCTCTATGTTGAATTTCATTTTGTTAGATACGGCCCAGTGTTCTAGTCTGTCAAGATCCATCTGGATCTTGAGCCCATCTTCTTGGGTGTTAGCTATTCCTGCCAGCTTAGTTTCATCTGCAAATTTGGTAAGTTCCCCTTCTATTCCCTCGTCTATGTTGTTAATGAAGTTATTGAAGAGTACTGGCCTAAGAAGGAAACTTGTAGCACCCCACTGCTTACATCCCTCCATGTAGACTTTTCATTTAGAACACCTGTGCAGTTGAATATTCCTCTCTTTCTTTAGGATCAAACTTGGAATCCATTGGACTAATGTTCCATATATTATGTTCATTGGAGATAATAGCAATTACAGCATATGTACATTGCCTTTTTCACTGATTTTACTGATTTACGTAATGTTTTACAACATGTTTTTGCTTGTACCTCCTATTGGAAGGTGTGATGTTAACTGAATCAGCCTACATTGCAGGTTCTAGATTTGTTTTTCCACTTTAATTTTTTAAAATGAGTTAAATTAATTGAAAATTTTTCTTGCCCTCTTCTGTTGTTTAAATCCAAGCATAGGGGCTCTGATGGTCTTTCCTTTTCCAAAAGACCAAGGGATGCAAAAGGGGACGGGAAGAGGAATATAGTAAGACAATACAGAGAGGTCAGAGTAAGGTCTGGGACCAAAGCAATTGTGAATAAGAATGCCTCAAATAAAATGTCCTTTCTGCTGTGAATTCTTTAGCCCCTTGTTAGGGTTACAACCTGCTTTTTATTGGCTTTGGTTTTCTATGACCTGCTGCTTAGTTCAATGAACAAACCACACAGGGTGGGTTCACATTAGACATTGGGATTGAGGATCTCAAATGGGGGGTGGGTGAGTTATGACAAGTAACTTGAGAGTAGTGGGGGAGGTCGCTCAACAATTTTAAAGCTGTGAAGGTTTGGAGAGCAAAGGATTCCAGCTTTGCCTGCATATACCTGACAGAAGAGGAATCAAAGCTCCATTTTTGAGAGGTGGCTAAACCTGTAGGGTTTAGCATTAGCCTATCTTAGAGGCTTGTTTTAAGACTCACTGAAAGAAGCATTTAAAAGTTGCTGCATTTGCTAGCATGAATTTGAATGTCTTTGAGCTTTAGAGTCAAGAGCCTCAGAGATGACTTTGAGTTGGGAACTTGTCAGATCTGTGTATCTGTCATTTCTTCAGTGGAAGAAGAAAAAGAGGGGGGGAGGCTGATAAAGAAATTCTTTCTTGATGTAACCTGAATATATTTAATCTTACATCGAATTTGTATAACCCACACATGATACAATGGAAGGAGAAAAGCCAGATGGCTGGAACCTATCACCTCTGAGAGGCACAAGCCAGGAGATGAGAAGATCATAAAAATTCCACAGTGAGATGTGTCCTGGGAATCTCTGGAAAAGTTCGTTCTAAAAAGTGGGTGGGGAAAAATTAGGTATGCCCTGGGAAACTGTGAAAAAGATCGTTCCTTACAAAAGGGGTGGGGAGGAATTAACATACTGGCTTTTGTTTCACTAAATACACATCGAGATAAGGGGAAGGGTTATAAACTCCCTTATGCATCCCTGTATGCCTGAGAGACCTCAGACGCTGCTTTGAACTCCTACATAAATTGTCTCATCGCAATAAAGGATTCCTTTTTGATATGTTTTGATACGTTTTCAGAAGTTCATTCTAGTTGAGTGAATGGGAAAAGTTCTGTAGCCTGACAGAACTCATATACAAACTCATTATATACGGTTTTAGCAACAGAGTGGTCAATGTCTGGAATACTCTACCTGACTCTGTGGTTTCTTCCCCAAACCCCAAAAACTTTAACCTTAGACTGTCTACTATTGACCTCACCCCTTTCCTAAGAGGTCTGTAGAGGGCGTGCATAAGCGCACCAACATGCCTACCATCCCTGCCCTATTGTTTCTTTTTTATTCGTATCCATTTCATGTATTCATAACCATGCTTATACTTATACCTGTTATCTAATCCTTGCTTGACAAATAAATAAAATAAATTTTATATATATATATATATAATTCAGCTTTGTTCGGGTATTTTCCCACGTCATTGTAGTTGTGCTTTTAAAGTATACAGGCGAACACAATACAGAAGCCTGATGATGGCAGATGAGATTCTGCCGAAACGTTGCTACAACTTTAAAAGCACAACTACAATGACGTGGGAAAATACCCGAACAACAGCATTTTGATGCTGTTCATATATGCAGGCAATGCATTTCAATGCTCTTGATACCTCTTTGAGGATGTTCCTGAATCGGGCATTTTCAAATGTTGATTAATTTTTTTAAATAAATATTATTCTTGCATTATTTGATAGAGAAGATTTGTGTTGCTAAGTGAGAGAAAGCAAATCTACCCAATTTTCATTCTTCATCATTTGGTATTTCTGAATTTGCAACCATCGGTCATAATGTTTTGTGATTTAAATCTTCCGTTCAATTTTTCACAAGCTGGAATATGTCCCAACCAGGGTTGGGCTGCTGGGGTTCAGGCGAGGCCCTAGCTAAGATACTGTGCAGTTTGGAGAACCCCCAAATCCCACTCCTGGCTGGCCTCACCCTGCCCACCCTTCTTCTCCCACGTGGCTTGTTTTGGATGCAGGTGAGTGTAGGGCACGCAAGGAGACTCAGGGAAGGTGAAAAATGGGCTTTCCAGAAGTTTTCAAAGGCTGGAAATGAGCCCGTTTCCAGCTTCCAGAGAGCCTCCAGAGCCTGGGGAGGCCCTTTTCGCCCTCCCGGAGGCTTGAGGAAAGCCTTCGGAGCCCACGGAGGGCAAAAACAGCCCTCCCTGGCCATGGTGCAGGAGGCTAGTTGGTGAGATTTAAAAAATTTAACAACAGGTTCTCTGCCCTAATGAGTTCTTCCAACAACCAGTTCACCAAACTGCTCAGAAAATTAACAACCGGTTCTTCTGAACTGGTGCGAACTGGCTAAATCCCACCACTGCTCACTAGGCTATGCCCACCCAGCAACCAGGCAGAGAACCCATTGCTAAAATTTTTGAAGCCCACCCCTGGTCTCAACAATATATAATAGGTAAGGTAACCTACTCCTGAAGCCCTAGCAGCAGTAAATGGAATATATCTGCCAATTTTCAAGGCATTAGATATATACAGTAAGTAATAAAATAAATCAGAAAATTATTTGAGAATCTGAATGGCCTATAGTTGCATGAATGTGACAAAGGCAGCCATACTTCGCTGATTATTGTTTCTCTTATTCTTTTATTTTTCTTATATGTATCCATTTCATGTATTCACAACTATGTATACACTTATACTTATTATCTTGTAAACAATTGGCAAATCAAATAAATAAATAAAATAAATAAAACAAGGTGAAATAAGACCTTTTAGAACCAACTTTTGTTGGTTTAAAAATATGTAAGATTTCAAGGCACAAGAAAACTTGGTTATTGATTCTAGAGTAGAAAATGCACTTCCATTCTTTTCAAAGCAATTGCAAGTTGATAGTAAATAGTTATTCCAGATTTGGTGGGGATTGTTTACTTGGCAGGAGATTAAGAATAATAGGAAACATACCATATTATTTCATTTGCTTGAAGTGGTTGTAATTGTAGGTATGGTTTTAGGTTTTATTTGTTTAGTGGGGGTCGTATGCTCCCGAGTTAGGCAGCTATAATAAATGTTAATAATAACTATAATGTCACGGTTCCAAACCAAGCCAGCAAAAAAAGAAGCTACATTGTGAGTAGAACGGGTCTCTTTACTGGAGTCTCAGCTTGGCAGGTAGTGAATACAATTAAAAGGGTTTCTAGCCAGCATTACTGGCTTCTGCTAGCCAGCTGGCCATACGGACTCAGCATGCTCCACCCTCCTGTTCCTGGTTGCTCCTGGCTGGTTCCAGCAAATACTTTTTTGGCCCGGCTCCAGCAAGCACTCTTTGAGCCCAGTTGCTCTTTAGCTGGCTCCAGCAAGTACTCTTCAGGCCTGGATGGCTTCTGAACTGACCGCAGCTGGCTTGCCTTCCTGGCTCCTCTCCCAGCATGAGTCACATCACCCAACACCCACCTGTGGCCCTATGCATCCCCCCTCCCCCTGCTCATGTGTGGCAACTCCAAAATGGCATGTTGTGGCCACTTTGAATGGCTGCTGTCTCGGATGTTGACAGGTGGCTCCCTCTACCAAGGGAACATATCTGGAAGAGAGCAAGCACATGTACAGATTAGTGGACCCGCGGCCCACCCTGAATGTCCTGCCTGGGCTTCAAGTGATTTTTCCTTATGAAATTTGTTGATCAGTCTTTCCGCCTGAACGTCTCCTCACCCATGAGGCCTCAGCCATGGGGTACCCTTTCCAATGGACTAAGTACTGAAGGGCCCCTCTGTGCACCCAATGTCTGATTAGCTTGTCAGCAGTCAATGAGCTGGAGGTTAGGACACGGTGGTTGGCCAAGCCACTGAGGTTCGGGCAGGTGGACGGGTCCCTGTTGGGGGGAACCCCTGCCACCCACATCATAGAGCCCACAAGGTTGGAGATGGTTATGCACTGAGATGCACTTCGTGGTCGTACCAACAATGACCGAAGTGGTGATCCTGGGCTTGGCCTGGTTGAACAAATGGGGCCCAACTATATGGTGGGAAGGTGGATACAGGAGGCTAGGGATAGCTTGGGGCCCCTTGGAAAAAAAACATGTGAGATCAGGTCATTTTGAAATCTTGATAAGGGGAAGAATCTAAGAAAACCACAAGTGACTTCTCATTATGAATAATTAAATACTCCTTAGTGTAGGAGTCGTGTTGGGAGTCAGAATTTCTTAAGTCAGGAATGTTGGCTATGTCAACACTTGTCATTTTTCTCATTCCAAGGCTGAGGTGCATAAAGAAAAATATCCCTTAAGTTGGGAAAAGGCACAAGAAGAAAAGCACTCAAATTAAACTGCCATGGATATAAGGATCAGTACATTCAGGGGTATGGGTTTGTGTTTGTGTCAAAATAGTTGAGATGATGGTTAAAGATGATGTCACGTGTGTTCAGAAAAGGACAGGGCTTTGACTGTACAGTTGTGATTAACATATTGACTTCTTTTTACTTTCCACCCGCCTTGTCTACATCATTTTAAATATGTAGTCAACTACTTTAAAGTGGTTTCACCCTAAATCTAATCATACTAGTTCAGATATCTAGAAAGCTTCTGTGAAGTTTAGTTCAAAGAGCCTGAAAATAAATATGTATAAGGAATGGACAACCTATCATTGCCTAGATTGATGTTTCTAAGGCTGGGGAAGTTTGACAAGAGTAAACCAACTCCCAGAGTTCCCCAGGAAGCATCTTAAAATTGATAAATTTTAAGCCTAGATGATCACTATTCATATTGGCTGGAACTGATGACAATTGGAATTCCAAAAATTCTGAAGCTCCTTTGGTACCTTATCTAAATTTATGCCAAAAAAAAAAAAAATAGTGTTGTATATGATAGCATTTACATTTCTTGTGAAAAGCTAATACCAGCTGGATCAGAACAAAACCCCTCTTAGTACCATACATCTTTCTTCTGTTGTTCTGTTACTTGGAACTTGGAGGTAGCATTGAATCTTCAAGGCCAACAGCTTTTTTAGGAATTTGGTCTTCATGAAGTGGTTAAGAATGAGAAATGATCATAAAAAGCCCTTCCTTGTAAAATGGAAGAAAACTTGAAATGTATAGGATGTGTGTATGTACACACGCACTTAACATTTAGACCAAGAGCATACAAAACTCTAAACCACTAGAACAGAAGTCTGAAATCTAGAATGGTACATCCAATGCTTGAGTTTGGATACCAGAAAATATTCACAGTGATTGTAGAACAATGTGAGATCCGCACGGAAAGATAGAAGAATACAGTTTAGTTCAGCACTTTTTTCAAGATAGACACATAGCTTTCAATCTGTTTTCTCTTCTGCAGCAGATAATAATTAACTAGCTCACTTATTACTCTTTTGGGGAGAAGCATCAACCATGCCATTAATCAGCATGTCATAAAAAGAAATTGAATGTTAAGTCTCTTGCTCCTAGAGAACAAAGTTTTAAAGAAACAAAAAAGAATTGTATATGAAAATATATTGAATGAACTGTTTTATAAAGTTACAATTTAGATTACTTGAAAACAATATTCATGTGATTATTCATTGTAGAAAAGGTTTGCCTAATTCAATATATATGACAACTACTCTGAATAACTGGTGGCTTTTTGTAAACGCAAGTTCTGACGTGTAGAAGTAGCCTGATCAGCTATGTATGTCCCCTTATAAATATTTCTTACTGACCATAGGAGTGTCAATTTCTTGGATCAAATTGGTCGTTTTTTCCGCTTCTTGGCTACAGAAGAACATTTGTTGGCCTGATTCTGTGTTAGAAATGAACAGATCGGCCAGATAGAAAAACATTTTCTTCTTCTTCCAAAGAAGCTGACTTGAGTCCTTTTTAAACAAAAGACAGAGTATACATTTCATAATAAAAGGATTAAAAATGCTACCTGATTGGGAAGGGGAAGAGAGTCCCAAATCTCTTTCAACTCTCACTTCAGATTACTGCTCTGCTTAAAATGTCAAGATCAGTAAGAGAGCATTTAAGTTGCACAAATCATCTGCTTTTCATTGACCAATGATTTGGTTTTTTTAAATATAAAATGGCATATAGCAGGGGTATCAAACTCACGATGTCACGGCCAGTGGTAGGATTCAATCTTTTTTCCTACCGGTTCTGTGGGTGTGGCTTAATGGGCATGGCAGGGGAAGGATACTGTAAAATCTCCAGTCAGAGGTGGTATTTGCCAGTTCTCTGAACTACTCAAAATTTCTGCTACTGATTCTCCAGAACCGGTCAGAACCTGCTGAATACCACCTCTGGTCATGCGGTGTCACATGACATATCGGGACTTTTTTCCCCTTTGCTAAACCAGGTGTGGCCATGGCCAGCATGTAACATATCTGGCCACGGGCCTCGAATTTGACAGCCCTGGTGTATAGGAATACCTTTACCTTTCTCAGGTTTTTTTGTTTTTTTTTGCAGCAGGTATTTTTCTGCAATATTGAAAGATCTCACTCTTGGTTTGGAAAAAATATATGTATAAAACTCAATCCAAATTCATTTTACTATGAGAGATGGCATATTGAAAATGCCAGACTTCTGGCATACAATATGTTAATGTTACAATGTGAACTTTGCCATTATTACTATTAATTTTCCCCCTCTTATTTTGGCATTCTTTTATTTGGAATTTTTGTGGCTCATTGCCAAAAGGTAAGTACTGTAGGAACAGTTTGCCAATAGTTTAAGATTGCCAACCTCTTTCCTTGGCAAATATTTTTGGCTTTTACAGATTGCTTTACTCTACTAAATTCTTTCAGTCCAGTCATTTATGATTAAATGCTTAATTGTCACTATTTCTATTCATGCAATTAATATTTTTCAAATGGCTGTTTAAAATGAAATATAGAATGAGGAATTGACTTGGATATGGCTCCTTGGTTGAATTAGTGGGACTTTAACCTTGTGATGGCATTGATCCAAATCAAACTTGCAACTTATTTTTGTATAGTAGTAGCTTTTATTGATTTGTCAAATACCATATTACACTGAAAACGCATCACATTGAAGACAATATAACAGAACGAGTGCAACTGGTTCACCATCTAGAATATGTTTAAAGGAGTTCCTCAACTTTGTCAGCAACCCCAATCTGTCCTAAAAATGATATCTCATTTGGATACCCATAAATTTAGTGGTATTGCAAACTACATTCACATGAAGAATATAATATTAGGGCTCCAGAGAGCTGTTGTGACTAGTAATACAAGCCAGTCTCTCACCATGGCATATAATTGACAATAAAATAAAATGTGTACAATAACAACTATAGTTGGGATACACACACACACAAACGTATGTTCATTCTATGTTGTTTTTCTGGAATCATCCATATTTTACCTCAGAGTATATATGCTTTGGTAAAGACATTATTTCAACTTCTATTACTTTGGAATAGCTACTTAGGAAATTAATAGTGGTGTGAATTACCTATCTCCTACCCAATTTAAAAATGAAGGTAAGTTCACTGTGGTTAAGAAAGAATTTCTTAATTAACTCTTTTCCTCCCCAAAAAATCAATTCTGGGATCCACGAGGTTATAGATTGTGAGATTTCAGCATAAAACATTGACCTCTCATGAGATTCTGCTTCAGTTTAAGTTAAGGATCTTCAAACTTGGCAAGGTTAAGACTTGTGGACTTCAATTCCCAGAATTCCTGAGCTAACATGACTGGAGGAGAAATTCTGGGAATTGAAGTCCACAAGTCTTAACGCTGTCAAGTTTGAAGACCCCTGGTTTAAGGAAACATCTTAACCATCATGCAAAGCTATACAATGATACCAGGGGCCAGAAAAGATTACCACCCAGGTATCTTGGTTCAGATCAATCTTTACAAGCAACTATGTTAGACTTCAAATCTCAATAAAATTCAATCAACATGAAATTATGGAAATTGAAGTCTAGAATATCTTGAATTGTCCCATGTTGGAGAACCCATTTTGGCATTGCATAAAATACTTCTTAATTGATTTCTGGGATAAAAAAGCCGAATAAATCCAGAACTAATGAAAAAAAAAGCTTCAGATACATAAGCAGGCCAGTTATGATTGAGTAATCCTATTTTAATTGAAGCAAGGTACCCTGTGACTTACTGAATAATGTGAGCATTTGAACTTGATAGTCAATGTTTTATCTCAATAGAAAGATTTCTTACCAACAGGAAGCTAGTATCTTAATATTTTTAGTTATTTTGCTCCAGTTCTTTCACATATATCTAAAGCAGACTTTCCTTACTTAGTACCCTCCAGATGTTGTGTGTAATGATGTTAAGGGTTGCTGATAAATCTAGCATTGTTTGAAAACAGCTGCTAAGTTGCCGTTGCTTATTTCATATTTCTCTCCTCCAGAGGGAATAGCTGAATACAATATCATTGTATTCATTAAGATGGAAAGATTCAGTATTACCCAAAATGCAGGTGTGGTTGGGTGAAGATGATGGAACTTGCTGAGATGGGCAAATTGACTTATTTAAGAAAAGACAATGTCTATGTTTATTACTGACTGGAAACTCCTTATTAGTCTTCCAGGTAGACTAATAGAGGCCTGGTTAGGGCTGAGCCTCATTGTAGGAGCATTTCTGCTTTAGCAATTTATAGCATAATCTGACCATAACTATGATAATATATTAAAATGAAGAGGGCTTTATATTACCATAGCAATGGCTTGGCAATGCTACATATTTCTGGTGGGAAATATTGTTTGGTTTCATTATACCACTAATAAATCAAATTTTGTTTTGTTGGTATGCTGCATCATAAAGGAATAGAGGCTACATTATATGTTAAATAAATAGGATGGCGGAACAGTAACATGCATGCATACATACATACATACGTATATACATACATACGTAGATACATAGAAAGAAATCCAAAAGAAAGCTAAAAGTGCAAGAAAGGAAAAAAGTAAAAGAAAAATGTACAAAGGAGAGGCTTCCAATCTTCTTTACAGCAATTGTAAAATATCATCGTATTCATTAAGATGGAAAGATTCAGTATTACCCAAAATGCAGGTGTGGTTGGGTGAAGATGATGGAACTTGCTGAGATGGGCAAATTGACTTATTTAAGAAAAGACAATGTCTATTGTTGAAAGGCTGGAAAATGCCTTTCTTCTGAGGGTTCGGTTTTCCTGCTGGGAGAACTCCGGTGCAAGGATTCAGACAACTGCTTGGAAGCTGGTTCTTTTTATTTTTCAGGAAGGCGAGAGATAGCAAGAAGTCTGCGTTCCTGGAGCTAGCTCGCTTTGTATAATAAACCCCTGATTTTTATACTTTTTTTCCTTTTGTGTGTGAGTGCTTGTGTTTGTATTTCTTAATGTTTTAAATCCTGTCAGGGGTTGTCTTCATTTCCACCGGAGGGTAAACTCCGGGGGGTGGTTTGATTGGATTATCAGTTTCGTCCTAATGTTTTCTTATATTTGTTTTATGGCAATCTCCTGTCTGCTATGGAATTTATTTCGTGTCTTTTGTCTATTTGTTTTGCTGATTTGGCATGACCTGTTGTTTGTAAGGGATTTCTTTTTCTTGTTTCCCTAGCTTTCTTAATTACTTGGCTTTTGTCTAGGGGGCTTCTTTCAATACCTTTTATTAAATCTCTTTTCCTATGCAAGTTTGTTTTATGGCTGGCCTGATGTTCCCTTTGGGCTTTTCCTGCTTGGGTGTCACCACTGTCCTCATGAAGTTCCCTTTCCACAATCCTTCATTTTTTTTTTAAGAGGGTGGTCTCTGATTGAATGTCTGGGTATACTTGGTATTCGTGATCAATCTGGATCATTATCATGGCTGCCTGTCTCCCCTTTAATTTTCTCTTCTGAGAGGGAATACAGGCCTTTAGGCAGCTAAGGCAGGGTGGTATGCATCGACAGAGGCAACACATGAGGGCTCCAAAGACACAAATGGTGACTGTGGTTGTTATAAGGATTTTGAGCCAATGGAAATCTGGCATCCATGAGAAGAGCCATGAAAAGTCCAGGAATGATTGCTCCTGACCAATATTCTGAGATAGCTCTTTCAGGTGGTGGATGTCCCTCCCTACGAGTTCTGAGGTTTCGTCCAGATTGAAGCAACACATCCCTTGGAATGTTTCACAGCCATAATTATGCTTCAAGGGAAGGAAGTCTATTGCTGCCCTATTCTCCAAGGTGGCTTCTCTGACCTCCCTCAGTTCTCTGTTAAGGGCATCCAGGGCATGGGAGGTCAAATTCAAGCTTTTTGCCAGGGTACATGCTAGTCTATTCAAATTTTTAGAATTTCACACTGCCAATCCAGGTACCCCTACCAGGGATATTGCCAATGAGATGTATTCTGTTTTTGTGGGAAGGGAGACTTTGGAATCACAGTCTGAGTCTAGGGTTTGGAAGGCTCTCCTGTGTCGTCTCTGTAAGGATGGCATAAGCATGGTTAACCTTCCCAAGGTGCAGGGGCCATTTGTGGCATTTGCAGGATGGTATGAGTAGGCTTTTAAGCCACAAAGGAAAAAACATCCTGGTGGGAGCTTCAGGTAACTATATGAAAATGATATGGTCTCTGTATAGTTGCATTTTAGTTCTGTGTTGCTAAGACTGGTGCATTCTGTGACCCTAGGTGAGCTGCACCCAGTGACATTATGATTTCCCTCCTGCTAAGCAAAAGTTAGTGGTGTTGAGTATTTCTCTTGCTAAACATTCCCATATGTTTCCTTTCTCTGGGATAAGCTTTGGTTCCAGGAACGCAGTTGTTTGTGTTACAAATGTTACAATTGTTACAGATAATAATACATAGTATATATTGCATTTCATGTTCCCCATTGCTAGATTCCTTTTCTTCCCTTCCTCCCGCCCTCCTTTTTTTTTTTTTTTTTAGCAATGTAAAAAAAAAATGTAAAAGGTCAAGTATCAAAAAATTGTGAGAAAGATATGGTTAAAGTTCTTTTTGTTAAAAAAAAAATACGATGAAAAAAGGTTTAAAAAAAGAAAAAATGGAGAAGGTGGGAGAAAAAATAAAAAAAGTTTATAACTCAGCACCTGGGAGTCCAGTTTTGTGTAATGCAACGTTTGCACTTGGTTCCTCACAGTGGTGTGGTTCAATGGTGTTGAAGAATGCTGCAAGCGTCCATTGATCTGTGTCCCGATCTTTCTTGAGTTTGATGGGTGGGATTGATTGTGGTGGAGTTTGGCTATGACTGGAAACTCCTTATGGACTTTTTGCATAAAATGGAAAAAAAAGGATTTATAGTTTGGATGTTCAAGACAGGATAGATTTAAGTCATGTTGAACTTCAGAGGGAATTTATAATTGAGAGGTAAATTGAGAGATAAATTTTCTGAAAAATCTCATTTATTGCTCTTTTGAAAAACATCCCTTTTCAGGCATTACAGGTAGTCTTTGACTTACAACTTGCTTTTTTACAAGCGGTAAGAATTAGATTATAAATTACAATTATGAAAATAAATTAATGTTGACTTGGTTATGCTTAATTCAGGATTCTTTATCATCCTGTTGCATTCTTTCAGCTCTTTCATGCTGCTTTGTTCTATAGATATCAGAGTTCTTACAATCAGAAATCCATTCCTTGACTTGTTGTATCCACTTGAGTGAACAGGGCATGCAACTTCTTGTTCCTAATCTAATTTGTACAGAGATAAGTGGACCATTGCCCATTCTGCTGCATTCTTAATTCTTTGTCCTGTCGCCAATTTGGCAAGTGGCAGGAATACCTTTACTAACTTCTCCAAAAAAGAGCAAACCAGAATCTTAATTTGGACCTAACAAAAACTTTTAAACTCGGAATACTTCGCTAATTTTGCTGGTAGGTTGACTCCAACATGAGTGACAATTTATTAGTACTATATGTCAGAAATCAATTATTACTCCATGTCACATTGCTTCCAATAATTGCTTCTCAGTTCAGGTCAATGCAACTAATAAATTTTTGTTCTGTTTCTTCAAGTTAGCCCTTTCCAAAGTTCTATGTATATGCAATTTTAATTAGCAATTGTATTAATTAGCAATTATCATATTATTATTCCTGCCTCAATAGATCTGATAGTAGGGGCATGCTCCAAATCTGATTCTTCTAGAAATGTACTCTAGTGAAAATCATGAAGTAAGCCTTTTCAGTTGCAATGCTTTCCTCTGAAGTACTATATTTGCCAAGCTTTGGTTGGTCCCAATCCTGTGGCATTTTAGAAAACTTTAAAACAAGGTTGTTTTCCTAGGAATGGGGATCTGGACCTGGGATGGGATTCAAATTTTTTAACAACCAGTTCTGTGGGTGTGGCTTAGGTGGTGGGTGTGGCTTGGTGGTCATGTGACTGGATGGACATGGCTTGGTGTTCATGTTATTGGCTGGGTGTGGCCAACTCAATATCACTCCCATCGAGGCACGCATCTCCTCCCCTGGCCTCTCATGACTGTGGGGATGCTGCAACAGTTGTAAGTGTGAAAATGGCCATAAGTCACTTTTTTCAGTGCTATTGTAACTTTGAATGGTCACTCTACACAAGCAAAGTACCAGCAAAGGAGGGGAAAAAACTCCAGAGAAGTTCCAGAGACAGGAAATCTAGTCCTGCCAAGAATGTAATAAGGGTTAACAGAGAGGCAGTTTCTGTAAGCAACACCAGAATGTTTCCTTCCTGCCTTCCTTACAGGATTAGGCCAGTAATTTCTTCTAATAACCGGTTCTATGAACTGCTTAGAATGTTAACAACCGGTTCTAGCGAATAGGTGCGAACTGGTAGAATCCCACCCCTGATCTAGATGTTAATTCAATCCATGTCATCTTCTAATGATCTATGCTCTCCTTGGCTGCCAGTATGTACACTTATTATTGTTTATTTTTGCCTTTTAACATCTCTTTTAGCCACCCAGTGTCAATACTGCAAGGTGGGTCATACTGTACATTATTTAAATAAAAATAAATTTAGAAATAACTTCAGGTTAATATTTGGGTATTTATTTTGTGTATTACATTATTGGGTTGATTTTAATCCTTTGTGTGCTGCCCAGAATCACTGCAGTTTTATAAATATTTTGTTTATTTATATTTATCCAATTTATTTATTTACCCATCTTACAAAAGATGACACACCGCAATATTTGCCAATAAATTCCTATGTATAGCTTGACTGATTGGAAATAATGTTGAATAAAATCAAACAGAGATAATGTACAACAGAGGGTAGATAATGTCTTTCTGTCTAGAAGATGGAGACTAATTATTTGCACCTCATCTAGAACAGGGGTGGGATTCAATTGTTTTAACAACCAGTTCTGTGGGCGTGGCTTAGGTGGTAGGTGTGGCTTGGTAGTCATGTGACCGGGTGGGCATGGCTTGGCAGTCATGTGATTGGCTGGGCGTGGCCAACTCAACATCACTCACATCGAGGCATACATCTCCTCACCTGGCCTCTCATGACTGTGGGGATGCTGCAACAGTCGTAAGTGTGAAAAAGGGTCATTAGTCACTTTTTTCAGTGCCATTGTAATTTTTTTTTTAAAACAAGTTTTATTAATTTTTTCAAAAACAAACAAATCATCATTAGCCATTACATACTTAAACCTTTTTCCATTATAAATTTAACAAGTCAGATAAAACCTTAATTCTATTTTAAACCATTTCCATAAAGCATACAAAAACCTCTTATCCAGTTTCTCTTTACCTCTCTTTACTCTTATTCAGTTTCATTATTATTGTTTCATCTATTTCTTTCTGACTTGACCACCATCATTCCCATTCTATACTTCTGCAAGGTTCCACTAATTCTCCCAAAAACATAAACACACAACACATATAACATAAAAGAAAAACAAAAAAAAAATATTTTAGGAAAGTAACTTGGCCCCAGATATCTCTCTCTTCATGAACTTCAATTATATTCATGCACATTTTACATAACATTACTTATTTTATCTACCATTCTAAGTCTTCTATATTAACTTCTCCACACATTTCACTCTTCTTAATTCTATCTTAATTAATCCATCTTAATTTGAATCATTACATTTGTATCTTTTGTCCATTCTTTATTGTCCCTTATAATAATAATAAAAAAGAGAATTTCTCCTGAAATCACTAATCAGAGTATGATGCCTTTCTGTCTCCCCTCTAAATTAATCAAATTAACATTTAAAATAACACCCAGTACCCAATCCGATTCTGCTTGGTACATTCTATCTAAATAGTAAATCCAAAATAATTAAATACATAGTTAAACAGTAAATCTAAATGTTGAATCTTATAACATTCCCATTGTCTTTTCCAAAAACAAATGCTATAATAAAAATTTTATAATAACATCAATATCATAATCTTATTAAACTCTTTAATTAAAACTCAATATTCTAAACCTTCCCTTTAATATTATTAAATTTAAAATCAATCATTACTAAACATTTCAACATTTTAATCTCTTATCAACTCTTAAACCATTTTAATTTTCTATTTCTAATACAATGCTACAATATCATCTTATGTACCTTGCAAAACCTTTTTAAAGAATTTATACTTTACCCTTTATCCCTAAAAAAGATTCCTTTTTTCCCATCTAATTTCAAAACTTTGTAGCTTTTCTCCACCATTTTCCTTCCTTTCTTCCCCCACCAAACCTTTCTACCCCCCTTCTTCTAACCTCTGCCTTACTGGCTTCCCTTCTCTGTTGTGTTCCTTTTCCTTTTGTTTACTATCATTATGTTGATTTTGCACCTTATTTTTCCCCTTCTTAAATGTTTTTTAGATCTTAAGTCCTTCATTTCTCTTCCTTTCCCTCTTCCTTCTTTCTTGGTTAAATTCTGAAATTCATTAAAGATGGCTTCTTCCTCTCCTTCTTCTTCTTCTGCTGTCTTCATCTGCTGTAATGTTTGTTGATAGTTAGCAAGCGCCATTTCTAAGAAAAGGAAGGCTTCCCTCACAGCATCTCCACCATTTTTTTGTTTGCTCATATTCTTTTCTCAGTTCCTCAACAGAAAAAGCCATTATAAATCTTTTCTTCTCTTTTCTTTTCCCCTTCTTTCTTCCTACAATAACCAAGATATTTCAAAAAAATAAAAATAAAACAGTCCCAAAGTTATCAATCAGTCCAAGCCAAGGCAAAGTTCTCACTTTCTCTTCCTGGGGTAGTATCAATCAGAAGAAAAGAAAGTACAAATCTGTTTCTTAAAGTCTTATTGCAATATATTTCAGTCTTCAAATCCTTAAGGCATCTCCTCCAACAGTCTTAGCACACAAATATTTTTTTAGTCCTCTCCCTTCTCACTTATCACTTAAAGCCAGTTTTTACCTAAAAAAAATAGGTTTCTTAATATCCACTTGTTAAATCCGTAGAGAAGGAGAGTAAACTTTCCTTTCAGCACCACCAAGCTGCCGCTTATTTTCTCTTCTAGAAGGTATCATTCAGAAAGCCATAATTTCCAGGAGTTTTGTTAAATATATCTTAGAGTCCCGGGGACCAAGAAAACTTTCTCTTTTCAAAAGCTTTCTCCACTTCCTCCTGCGCATTCTTACCCGGCTGCCAGCTTCTTTGTGGCGGCCATTGCAGACCACCGCTGCACCGTCTGGGAAAAGGGGGTTCTGCCGGCCGGGAGGGGGTCTGCAACACCCCAAACCCCTTCCCGGATCCCCCTATCTTCAGCTACCCCTGCAGGGTAGCCTAGCTCCGAACCCGTCCGGATCGGAGCACCAAAACGGCTAGCGAGGCAGGGATCGTGCAGAGTCGCAAATCCCTGCCGCCGCGAAGCCAACAAACCGGAAGTCCCCAGTGTCATTGTAATTTTGAATGGTCACTCCACACAAGCAAAGTACCAGCAAAGGAGGGGAAAAAAAAAACTCCAGAGAAGTTCCAGAGACAGGAAGTCTATTCCTGCCAAGAAAGTAATAAGGGTTAACAGAGAGGCAGTTTCTGTAAGCAACACCAGAATGTTTCCTTCCTGCCTTCCTTACAGGATTAGGCCAGTAATTTCTTCTAACAACCGGTTCCCCGAACTGCTTAGAACGTTAACTGGTTCTAGTGAATAGGTGTGAACTGGTAGAATCCCACCCCTGATTATCTATAAACAAATAGAACAAATATGCACTGCTGTAATGCAGCAGATGTTTTATTCTATACCAAATTTAAAGAGGAACAGAGATGACCATGATAAAATGAGGCCTTTTTTGGTAGAGTTTTGGTGGGGCTCAATATGAACACAGGAATGAAGAAGATCAGCTCCTAAACATACAATGTGTCTCAGGTCTGTCAGCCTAGAGGGGAAAAAAAAACAAAGAAAAAATTCTTAAAGAAGGTATTTTAATAAATGTACCACTTTAAATTGTTTTTCTAGTTCAGGGTGTCAAACTCAAGGCCTCAGGGCCAGATCTGACTCACAGGATGCTTAGATCTGGTGCATGCAGCAGCCCTGGAAACAGCAAAGGACTGGCCGAACGCCCCCCGAGCTCCATTTTCACTGGCAGAGTGTTAGAAAAACAAATTACTAGCAAAAGTGGATCCCCCCAGCCCCATCCAGGCCACCACAGGTGCCCCTGACATGAGTGATGTTGAGCTGGCCACGCCCACCATGGACATGCCCACCTGGCTCCACGAGGTCAAACACAACCCTGATGTGGCCCTCAGTGAAATCGAGTTGGACACCCCTGATCTAGTTCTTGGTTTCTTCCCCCTTGCAACCCTTTCCCCAACCTGATTATTTTCCCTCAGTTGGAAAAAAAGATGATTTGATTAATTTTCTCTCACGGATGCGCACGTAGACAAAGACACATATACTGAAAGCTACTGGGAAATGTGTCTATTTTGAAGACCACACACACATTGGGAAATTAGTGGCCTTCAGAATATGCTGAAGCTTCAGCTTGGATCAGTGGGCAAGAGGGTTAAGTATTTATGTGACCTAAAGAGTAGAAATGGTTTGCTTAAAATGAGAGAAAGTGCCATTCTTTGCTTTTCCCACCAAGGATCTGGGACGACATGAATACAGGCCTTTATGCTTCATGATATATTCAACAGGGCAGAACAGAAACCTTCCACCTCAGTAGCCTGCCCTTCCATTTCATGGAAGATAAGTAAAAAACTGTAGATAGACTGAAAGTGAATATAGACAGACATAAAAGGAGGAAAGCTTTAACATTTTCAACCTCAACAAATCGGAATGTTAATAATAATCAGCTAAAGTTGATGGCTAACATTAATCTAGATATATAAAAGTGAAATACCACTTACACATCATCATGAAATCTCCAGAACCATAAAACCTACAAACTTGAAATTGGGCACATATGTTCCTCTTGGCTTCTAGGTCCTCACTAAGAAAGGATTTTTCGAAATGACCATCAGAGCATTAGTACTTTGTACAGTATATTATTATTAACATGCTCTGATGCTAAGGAGTTCTACTCCCCCTCCCCACCTGAAAAGAAATCTGTTCCAGATGCAAAACACAAGCAGAGGAGAGGAGTTTCAGTTTCAGTTTTAGTTTCACGGCAGCAACCAGAACAGCTAGTACAGAACAGTTGAGCTAAGCCACGCCCAGGCTCCTTGCTGTTTCCTTCTTGCTCACACAGCAAATACTGTTTCAGTTTCCATGTTTCCATTTCCAAACAGCCCTCAACTCTCTCACACACTGACAGGATGCTAGCCAGATGAATACCGATGGATGCTGGTAGGCAGAGGCACAATTCCCCCCCACCTATTTTCCTCCCAAAAAAATAAAGGCCAGTCACATAGTTTCATAGCGAAGCACGGGTATAGAGCTAGTTATAATCATAAACTAGCATCATCTATCACGGCAAAAAATATGTATGTTGAAAGTCAGCATTCTGGATTTGCCTCAGAAGCAGTTTGTAGTCTGGTTCTGCCTTCTTTCCAATTTTTTATGTGGTTTCAAATCAATAAATCAATTCTCAAACAATCTACATCTGGGAGACAAGAAGAATCTTAATTACGAAAGGCTGTTTCAGAATTTCAAAATGTATTTCAGAAATGCATTTTGCCTATTTGGAAGCACTTTCCAAATGTGTAAGAGAGGTTTTTACAGATTACCACTAAACGGGTTATTTACTTATGAAGTCATAATAAGAAAAACCGTTTTCTTGTACAAAACAGAATGAAGATGTGAATAATTCCTTTTATATGTTATTACAGAAATTTTCAATTCAGTTTGTTTTCATTGCTAGATTTCTTTTCCCATGTACTAACAAGTCAAAATAATTGAAAGTCAGAATTTCTGCTACCTTAAAATAATCATAGCAAAGGTCTGACCACTATAAGTAGCTATAACTTGTGGTTTTTGCATACATGCTGTAGCTTTATTCCAGTCTCATCTTTTGACCATACCATATTTTGAACTGTCTCAAGTTCTTAATCTTTTTGGAAACTGGATATAATCCTTCAACTGACAATACAGGTAGTCCTCATTGAGTGACTTCCTCATTTAGTGACTGTTCACATTTACGATAGTGATGAAAAAATTATGTTATGACCAATCCTTGCATTTAAAACCTTCGCAGTCTGTAAAGCAAATCAAACCTGAGGTAAGATTATAAGCACGGTTGTGATTTTACTTAGTAACTACTTTGCTTAATGACCAAGTTTCTGGTCCCAATTATGGTCACTAAATGAGGACTACCTGTACATGCACATATGTTACTTGTTCCTGTTGGATTTTTGGTTTCTCTGAGGTTCCCTCTGTAGTGCTGAAGAATTGATTATAGATGGTAGTTGTGGTCCTTTGTTGCATTTGAATCATTTGCCCTTTTCCCAAAATTGTTGTTATTTATAATAATCTTCATATATGCAAACCTTCAACTGCCTGGTTTAGTATCTTCTGAAATAGTTCACGTTTTGGGTAAATCAGTAACATGTGCCTGGGAAAATGCATGAAAAATCTCACCAATTTGATTAGTTTTATATGCTAGAGAGTATTGCTGACATCACATTCAAGCTTTGGAAAGATCAGGCAAGATCTCATCAATTATAGCATTGGATAGTGACATGTTTGAGAGTGCAATTCAATAGCCTGCAGCCTGTGCAGATCCTTAGCTTGCCTGGTGTTTCTTTACTATGATCATCTACTTATGTGGGCAGCATTATCTTTTTTATCTATGATGTTGCCCCTTGTTTGAAGATTTCCAGTTGGTGGTAAGCAAACTCGCCCAAAACTATAGTAAATTTTCTCCTTGTCAAGCATTCTTAGGTCTTCAAGGGGAACAGTTTCTAGATTTATTTCATCTTTAAAGGTAACTTTCTTGAAAATGCCTTCAAAGTTCTCTAAAATAAAGTCCATGTTCTAGGATTAGGAGGCATTTTGCATTGTAGAGATGAAATTCAGATTTTACTACAATCAAATGTATTGTTTGGAAAGCTTTAGTGCTTAAAACAACAGTTTGATCTTGTTCCTTCACAATCACAAATGCAAATTGGTAACTTTTGTTGTTATGGAGATTTGTCTCAAATTTCATTGCTCTTTCATTCTACCCACAGATCTATCATTCCCAAATGCAGACATATTGATCACAATACAAGCTATGAATTCACTTTTAGCTGGTTCAAGTAGGAAAACCTATTGTGATTGATTTTGGTTCTCTAGAAATAAAAGCCACCAAAATGTGCAATAATACATAGTAATGCTTTCCCTCCCCTTAGATTTGTGTTAGCTGTCACTTTTCATTTTTAATACTGTGTGTAGTCTGTTCAGCTGAGAGCAAAGATTGTCTCTTCCTGTTTAAACAGAGTGTAGTGTGTATATCAATGGCCAGCAGTTATAGTTCTTGCTTGCAGCATTCATGCTATGCATGTCATTAAATATGGATGTGACAATTTTTACCAAAAGTAAAAAGAAAGTCCCAAATTAATTTGTAAGCAAAGAGGGAATGGCCTTCAGGAGTAGGAAAAAAAGAGCTAAGTCACTAAGATGACTGTCAGATAAAAGCAGACTGAGACCAGAGCAGGAATATAATCTGAGTAAAAGTCTCAGATAATCCCCTCCCAGGTTTGCATGAAGCTAAAAGGAAGGAAGAAGAAACTCAGATTTGTAAGATTCTTTTACTGTAGTTTTACAATAAAGATAGTATTGATCTTCATGATATTGGATTCCTAGTGTGGGAAGAAATATCCATCTGGTTCAGTTCCAAGCTAGAAGAAAGACACTGGAAAGATGGAGGCTGGTTGGAAAGATGGTTTAATGATGAATAGAATCACCAGCGTTTACGATTCTGGTGCAGCTGACAAAATGGAGTTGGGAGTGGGGGGGTTTTATACCTTCTTTTGGGCTTTGTATTTGAGCTTCCTGCTTCTGTGCAAGAACATGTATTCTATTGGCTGTTGTCAGATTCATATGGGGTCATGTAGGGGTCATAGCTGGCTCTATAGGCAAAAGAGGAAATGCAAATCCTAGGTGTTTGTCTGAGCTAATCTGGTCAGCCTCTGGCTTATTGTTTATCTGAGCTCCCAGGTGAAGTTTGGACTGCTCTGGGATGGTGCAATGAAGGGGCTTGTGTTCTGAAAGGATGTTGGGCAATTCCTATTTTGGCTTAATGGTTTTCATTCTGTTTTGGATCTTGAGTGAGGAAGCTGCTTCTAATCTGACCATTCTGCCTTTGTTTAGACTTTGCTGCAGGGAGTTTCAAAATGTCTTGGATGGATTTCTGCCTGCAGTATTAATAGAGCTATCTAGATACTAGTCTTCCTCTTTCAATAAGCTCTTTATCTCTTAAGTGCTGACATCTGTGTGGGCTATTAAGGAAAATGGGAGCTGCTTTCTACCTCTAAAAAAACCATGTTTTTCCATTTCTCCTTTTGGGGAAATACAATATTCTGCCTTTGTAAAATATTTTCCAATATATTTCATTCTTCTAGGAGGTTAAGTGCTGACTTTCTACACTAGTTTGATCTATCTTGAAGGGCTTACTTCAGATTTGTGACTATCTACAGAGCTGTCAAACTGGCGGCCTGTGGGCAAGATGTGTCATTTGCAGGCCATGCCTGTCCCACCTCCACAAATGGGAAAAATGTCATGAAATGTCACACAACAGCAAAGTGACATGGCAAGTTTGATACATGTAATCTAGTACATTTGGGGATAGACTTTATCACTCTTCCAACAAGTTGTTCTTGCTTTCCAACTGTGTAATTCCCATCCATTAATACTAGATATAAATATGACTAATGCTTCCAATGTTTAATTATTTTCAATCCAATAAAACATTGAGAAGAAATTTTGTCAGGGTTCCGCTTCCTGTCTATCTGCCTGTCATAATATCCATGGGACTGTTGATATTTGTCTCTACTGCCCATCATGTCTTGATCAATTGAGTCTCTCACATGTATTTTTTTTTAGTATATAATAAAAAGTTTATTTTATTATTCATTAAATATCATGGCCTTTTCTGAGGATTCTGAGGGTTAAAGCTTATATATCAGGTTAGCTCCTACAGTAGGCAAAAACCTTCTTATCGTGGGACTCTTCAGGTGTGTAGAGATACGTCTGGAGATAATCAGTTTAAGGAAGATTGCTTTAGGTTGCCATGCATAAAAAGTCATGCAACAATAAAGGTGCAAGAAGCCCTAGCTGAGACTACAACTATTTTGGTTCTAGAGCTTGAAGACAATGCTGGAATCCCTTGATTACACTTTGGGGTGCCCACACTTCAGCAGAATCATGATAAAAGCTCCATCTTGTGGTAGATAAATTTATCTTCTTTTCACTAACCCTGTGACAGATTAATCTTTTTTAGGGCATCTGTTAAACCAGAATGAATTTAATGCCATGCATACAAAAATGTGTAATTTCCATGTTCTTTTTTCCTCCCCAATAAGGTGATTATAAGAAAAAGTGCAATTAGAACACCATAAAGTGTCTTTTGTCATCCCAATATAAAATACATGTATAATACATTGACACTACAAGAAATATTAGGATTGTATGTTGGGGGGGGAAAGCACTATTGCTTTATTTATATGTTCCTAATAGAAGCAGTGTGGGGACGTGGTGGCTCAGTGGCTAAGAGGCTGAACTTGTAGATCAGAAAGGTCGGCAGTTCGGTGGTTCGAATCCCTAGTGTCGCGTAACGGAATGAGCTCCCGTTACTTCTCCCAGCTTCTGCCAACTTAGCAGTTTGAAAGCATATAAAAATGCAAATAGAAAAATAGGGACCACCTTGGTGGGAAGGTAACAGCATTCTGTGCACCTTCGACGTTTAGTCATGCCGGCCACATGACCACGGAGACGTCTTCAGACAGTGCTGGCCCTTCGGCTTTGTAACGGAGATAAGCATCGCACCCTAGAGCCGGAAACGACTAGCATGTATGTGTGAAGGGAACCTTTACCTTTAATAGAAGCAGTATGTCAGCAGCTCTGAATGAGCAAACTGGTGGACTTTCCTATGTTGAATATGTTCATGCAAATGCTGGGCATTAAGGAGATGCTTTAATTTGGATTCTTATATGAAGCAAGAGGGAGGACTCTGACCTACAAAGCATGTGCTCTTCCAGTTTTGCTGAAAGAATCAGAGATGTATAATTAAGAATTTTATTTTGCATTTCAGCTTCATTGTAGGAGCCTTGATGTAATTAAAACATGTCTGTCTAAATATAGGCAGTACATAAAGGAAAAAGAAACAGAAGACTGGAAACAACTAGGATAACACAAATTATATATGTCTGGTAAGAAAACTAATGTTCCAAGAGCTATTGCTTAGAAAATTAAACTGGAATCATTCATGAAAAAGGATCATCAGCACTTTGGAAAACTGTAATGATTACAGAAGTGCAAAATTAGAGGAAAAGAATTGCAAGAAGTGGAATTCCCAAAACTACCCATTGAAGATAAGCAGTTGCAATGTCCACAGAATGTTGACTATTAAGGAGAGGAATGGAACATAACTGTGTATCCATGGAGCATTGGAGTGAAGCACTTGGAATTATATATAGGCAAGGTTATACAAAGCTATAGCATTTTACTGCTGGTTTGGGCTCTGTTTTCAATCACAGAAGACTGCATTGTAACTTCATAAGTACAAGAAAGGTAGAAGTACTACTTGTTAAGTATTAAGTATTGATATACTTTTATCTTTGTATCCCATGACTTGATATTATTTCATACTTACTTTTATATCTCTTTTGGGTAATATTGCTTATCCAAGAAGTAATATATGATGGATATGTATGTGGGAAAGATTAGTAGGCTAATTAAGTCTTTTATAATCTGGTGTCATCCAGATGTGGGAATTATAATTCCCAGAATGTACAGAATGCTTGCTGGGATTGCAGTGGCTTGTGGTTACTGGTTCTGACACATCTGGAGATCACCATGCTGATGAACATTAACAGGAGTTAAAGCTTTAAAAAGGACTATGAAGTCAATGACAGCACATTGTGATGTCATGAAGTTACTCTGAGCCGGGAACAGAAGGGAGAAGGATGGAGGTATCTCACAAAGCAGGAAATGTTTGAAAGGTGGGAATAAATGAATCAAGGCTATAAATCATTACTGAGTAACAAAAATTATAAAATATAGCTGTAAAAGCTATAAAAGCAAAGATATGTTTTAAACAAGTGACTAAGGAGGTTAATTTACTGAAGAATCATCTCTTTATGTTTGTGGAGAGTCTCAGACATCCAGTTCTGAAGTCAGAACTGAAGAAGCTTCTTGGATGAGAAGTGTGACATCTTCAAGGAAAAACAAAGTCCAGCTGCCTTTTGAAAAAGCACCTTTGGGACAACCATCTCTTTATATTTCAAAGAAGCAAACATGATAGAAAGATTTCATCTTCACTGCAGACTGAATTGTAGACTGAAATCCAACATAAACTTTCAAGAAGAGGTTTTGTACAGCAGAATTTCATAAACCGTTCCAGACTCGCGCTTTGAAATCCTGAAGGAAACAGCTTTGCTTAAGTAATGTGGGAAGAACTGAGAACAGACACATGAAATCACTCTCAGGACAAAAGGCATCATAAAGAATCTCAGATGACACAAAATTAACTTCTTATGGTCCAATTCAAAGATTAAACGAATTAAACAACAATGCTTTAGAATGGTTGACCAACATTTTGCTATGATCTGAGAGAAACCAGAGTGATGACTGTGAGAGCAGAAATCACATTCTTTTCTGTGGGAAAATAAATCACTTTTAAAAACGGGACCATCTACAGTGTGGGAATTGATACTGATTGAGATTTATAAGATTAATTAAGATAAAGATTAATAGCGATACTGTATAAGAAAATATGCTTGGGAAATATTTAGAATTTGGACACTAACTTAAACAAAGAGGAGTGGCAATATTGGAAAGGTTGTGCAAACCACTGTTTGCACTGTGCTAAACCATTGTTTCCTTAATTATGGTTGGCAGAATGAACTAAAGGGGCTATGTTAAACCAGATCACTGAAACTACATTTTATATATATCTATTTGCAATAGTGGTGAATATCTGTAGCTATGTGGGATGAGAGTAAAGGTTCATTCTTCGAGCTTATGGGTTGGTTTCCGAATGTTTTATTACCAGGCCAGGTAACATTTTCAGCAGAGTTTAGGGAATGTCATGGTCAGTGTACTTCATTTATTAAACTGACATCCCCTAAACTCCACTGAAGAAGTTATCTAGCTTGGTAATGAAACATTTAGAAACCAACCCACAAGCATGGAGAATGAACCTTCACTCTCACATTATATATAGTTTGGCTGATGTGTGAACCAACTTTTTAATGTATTAAATTTGTGAGAATAATTGTCCTCTTCTTTCACCTTTCCCATTTTGCCCTTTCCTTTGACCGAGAAAATATTTGATTGAGAGTTTTGATATATGCAATCCTTGAGTTACAACTACATTGGAGAATTACAACTGTAATTTAACCCATCACAGTTGTGACAGTTGTAAATCAGGTCACCTATGTGGCAGACTTGATTTTACAATCTGTTTTGCAGAGATTATTTAGTGAATATCGCAGCTGTAAACCAACCGCCATGGTAATTAAGGAAATGCTACAGTTGTTAAGGAAACCAGTGGTTAGCTATGGGCCAAAAACATCCAAGTGCGTTAGTCACCGTGATTGCATTGTGATGTTACTGTCCACAGAATGTCACTTGTCTCCCCTTGTCTTCCTGTAGAAGCACATCCTTGCAAATCTACATTTTGTCTGAGAGATAGTTATAATTGAAAACAATATCTTTACTCTGAATTGGTCTTCTGCAGCTATTGGTTTTTAATCCTTACAAATGTCATCATGAAACTCCTTCATCCTTGGCACATCAGTTCTGGAGTTCCTCAGATACAACCTAAAAGACTGGGCTAGACTGCTTAGAGAGGGCTGTAAAGCACCGTGAAGTGGTATATAAGTCTAAGTGCCATTGCTATTGCTATTTTGGCAGCACTATCACACTTCTTCCTGGTCAAATTGAGACAGGTTTCACCTTCACACCACTAGTAGAGATTAATGGTTAATGGTGAGTGTATCTTTGTTCTCTCTTTCTTCAGTCCCCCTATCTTAAATATTACTTTTTGTTAGTTTTTATCCTTCTAATTTAAAAAAAAATATTGTAAAGTTATTTTCTTTAAAAAAATAACTCAGTCTCTTGGTTTCTAGTCTGATGTCTTAACCATTACACCAAACTGGGTTGCAGACCAAAGGAATTGGGGTGTTAAAAATGATCCATGTCTGATATCACACATGCTAAGTACTCCACTGATTTGTAGCCCTTCCTACCTCCATTCATTACTGTCTGACCATCCATATAGCAACCTAAATTGGGGTCCTCAAACAACAGTGAATAGGCCTGGGAGATTTGGAACTTCCCACCCAGAAGGTCATAGGTGAAAATTTCAGCCCAAACTGAAGAGTGGCTCATGTCAAACAGTCCAGTTGTTTTGGTTTGTATATTCTGATATATGATTTGTGTGTGAACCAGACTGCTATTTTAAGAAATACAAGCAAACTATAAGTTTAGTATGGGTATACAACTTAACCACACCTGACAGGAGCCTTTTCAAATATTGGGGTCATCTGCATATATTTGGAACACAGGTCTTAAAATCTTTTTCCATACAGGCTTTTGTAGGCTTTTGAAAGTCTACAAAACAAAGGACAATCAAGAGAATATAATTGTCTAGAACTGTCTTTCCCTTTATTTCCAGTTGTTGGGTTTTTCATTAACCTGAAGGTTATGTAAACAAATCAGAGATGAAGTAATTTAAGGAGGCTTATCACAGGATAATCAGCTATGTAAATACATACTTAAATGGGAACTTCTGTGTAATTAAGGCATCACAATTATCATAGATACTGCCAATTTACTTGTGTGTAGGATGATTAATAAAACTGCTGGAATTATGCACCCAATCATTTGAACCCTTTTCAAATAAAACACTGTATCTCACACTGAATCAGAGGATGGGTTCCCTTCTATTCTCCAGATTTGAAATTTCAACCAAATTTCTGCAATGAGAAGGCTGTCATTGTAATCTTGCCCTCAAAATGCTGTTTGTCCATTGTATCTGTTTAACCTTAAAAACTAACATTTTACAGGGTTCCTTGTCTGTTTTTTGTTTTGTTTTGTCTTTTTCTTTTCTCTAACCATAAATATTATTTATTGTAAAAACAAAAGGGGAAGGAATGGGAGGGAAGCAATTTTACCAGTATTAAATGAAGAATGAGATTCTAAATGTATTTTTTAAAAATGTTTTTTTTTTTTAAATCTTGGAAAATGATCCCATGCAGTTTTCCCCAAAGTTATATTTTACTTATATTTGACTCTGCAGTTGTTACTTATGCCACCAGAGGTCAGTCACAAACAAAATGACAAAAAACAAAAATGCACGTGAAAGTTTAGGAAAAATATTCATCATTTTATTTACTTGCTTTATTTTCCCAATGAATTAAACAACATGATGATTGTATTATGCCATTATTTACCAGCATTCATATTCTGCAATATCATTTATATATGGATTTTTATAATGTTTGAGTCTCTAAGGTTAGAATTTGTCACAGTAAGTAATCTGAAAGCATTAATTTTATTTTGCTTGCTGCATTTAATCCACTCTTGGATGCAAATAACTTGTTGAATGATTTCAGGAGAAGTGAACAAATCGTATCTTCCACCATCCAGTCACAGAAAAAAACGAACAAAATGCCAGATTTACTTTCAGATTTTGCTATCTTGTGTCTTCCTTTTCAGTCTATATCAGGGGTGTCAAACTTGATTTCATTGATGGCCGTATCACGATTGTGTTTGACCTGGGGGGGGGGGGTTGGTGTGGCCAGGGTAGGCATGGCCAGCTCGACATCACTTGTGTCGGGGGTACCTGTGGTGGCTTGGGCGCTCTGCCAGCAAAAATGGGCTCCCAAATTCCATTTCCAGCTGCGACAGCCTCCTGCAACCCTCTGTCAGTGAAAACGGAGCTCAGGAGGGCTGCCCAGAGCTCCATTTTCATTGGCAGAGGCACCGCAGGCTGATCCCTCACTGTTCCCACAGTGACCTCGCGGGTCAGATCTAAGCGCCCTGCGGGCCAGATGCAGCCTGTGGGCCTTGAGTTTGACATCCCTGGTCTATATTCATAAGGGCAACATTTTTGTTTGGCTAAGGTTCTAAATGGGAGTGGATGGCTTCATCCTCATGATGAGCCAATCAAAGACTTTTTGCATAAAAGTTGATCCACAGAAATATCCTTCTCTCTACAGATAGTTTTCGACTTACAAGAGTTCATTTAGTGACAGTTCAAAGTTAGAATGGCACCGAAAAAAGTGATTTATGACTATATTTTTAAATCATTGCAGCATTCCCATGGTCACATGATCAAAATTCAAACATTTTGCAACTGGCTCATGTTTATGATGGTTGCCGTGTCCCAGGGGCATGTCACCCACTTTTGTGACAAGCAAAGTCAATGGAAAAGGCTGATTGACTTAACAACCAGGTTACTAACTTGACAATTGACGTGATTTGCTTAACAACTGTGGCAAGAAAAGTTGTAAAGTGCAGCAAAACTCATTTAACAAATGTTTCACTTAGCAACATCAATTTTGGGCTCAATTGTGGTTGTAAGTTGAAGATTACCTATACAGTGCCTTAACATACATTGCAAGGTCAATATTGATCCTCAGCTAATTTTATATAGCTTTCCTAATTCCAAAATCCTTCCCAAAAATCCATGCCAAATTTTTATTATCTGAGTTTTTTCTGCACCCTTTGCCTGGGACAAGTAAAAAAGCACCAAGGAAAGGACACCCAAATCTTTTTGGGTTTGAGACTTACTCGCTGTTTGGTTCAGGAAATAGTTCCATGAAGCAATGCAGCCCTTGACTGGGCAAAAATGCTCAACTTTGATCTACATACTTCATTTCTCTTCCTCTAAGATTATATCTACAGTGAAACCACAGAGCTATTCTCCCCTTAATATTGACCATTCCATTCTTGACAGTGGAAGTTTCATTTCAAAAATAATCTAAGTAATGCCTTTTATCTATATATCTGTGTGTATCTCTATGAGTTTCTGTGTGAAATCCCATCATACCAGCTCTAATTTGAGCGCAAATGGACAAATGCTCAAGTGCACCAGTGATGGTCTTGAACTTCTCTTCATGAACCCTCCAGCTATTCCCTACTCATGCAGGACACAATGATGAATGCTAGATAACCCATCCCTTAACTACCCTGCTACTCCAAGTATAATAGTGAATATCAGAGTCTGAAGTGACAGGACAAGCAATTTGGTCAGTGTTTCTGTGTGGACTGAGGAAAACTTTGTGGACTTCTGGCAGCAAAATTCCTCAGGGTGATCTGAGCTCCTGAGTGAGAGAAGTTATAAATTAAAGTCCAGATTTCTCTATTTTTTTCCTATATTGCACAGTCTTCCTGACAGATGGGGTACATTGGTACATTCCTGACAGATGGGGCTACAAGCCCTTATTGTCTGTACTGTACTGTATTATCTGTAACCAGCATTCAGTAGGTTGGCAGGAAGTGATAGCAGTTGTAGAAAAACGTGTTGCTACATTACTCCGTCTACTATATGTTGAACTAGGTGATAGAAAACAGCTGCAAAAGAAGGAAAAGCTGTTTATTTTTCTAGCACAGATTGCTGTTAAAAAGTAAACGTAGAAGAAGCTGGGAAACACAGAGCATAAAAACAATGTGAAGTTACAAGGAGCTGTTTTACTCATTAAGGCTGTACACATTTTGAAAGTAATTGAAAAATAATTCATGAGCACCAACACAGAACCTCTCGGCTATTCGTGAAGTCAGCCAGTTGATATGGCTGCTGTAATGAATAGCAGATAAGTGCTATCCTTGTGTTCAAAGCATTTCTCTCAAATAATTTTCCAAAAGAAATAATAGCTCTGTTTACATTGCCTAGCAGCTTGCAGACTTTTTCAGAAGATTTAAGGGCAAACAATCCATAAGGAGGCATTGCTGCCACTGTATGAAATTCTGGGGAGGATACAACATTTCAACCCCTTTGGGGGATAAAATTAAGGTATTCTCTATTATGAACAGGATAAGAGTTCAAAAAGTTTATGAGAACTGTAATAACAAGATGTTATGGAATGAGAATGAAATGTGTCTCTGTTACATTTATGATTTCAAAAATAACATTGGTTTTCTGTTTTTATCCTTTCATTATTCCCTCTTTTGTGATTTAAGTGCTTTTGTGATTTAAGTGCTGGAAGGCTTCATCACCAAAGGCGGTTAAAATCATCCTGTATCAACAAAGCCAGAACTAAAGTCCTTGCTTCAGAGGCTTTCTGAGTAGACTTTACGTTTGAAATTAAGGAATATTTCATTTCTATTGAATTTTCCATGTAAGCTTAGTGATTGACACTGAGAAAAGTATTTAATGAGCTATGCTTGATAATTTACTTCTGTTATTAGTAGGAGAAGCACTTTATCCCAACCTACATGCATACACTCCATCTGTCACCTCAGAAATATTTGGCAGAGACTGAACAAAAATTCTGAAACTCAGAATGGATGGTTGTTAAATTTCTTCAGTGCATTACCTGTAGACAAAGACAGCCTTCACTCATCACCACAAAAATAAGTTATCAGGTACATAGAATGCCTGGGACAACCACAAAGACAAAGGAACTGAAAGTTACAGAATACCATCTTTATTATTCAATTGATAGACACAACTCATAATTCAACTAGCCATAAATCCATGTATTCCTGCTTTAATTTGTCAATCTCCCATTATCTCCATTATCTACCTGTCACTCAGAACCTGAGGTAAATACACAAGCTAAGCAGTGATTTGTAGGACTGGAAATCCTGCTATACATTTCTGCCTTTTCCCAAATGCAGTGTTTCTCAACCTTGGCAATTTTAAGATATGTAGACTTCAATTCCCAGAATTTCAGCATGACTCGGTGTGGAATTCTGGAAGTTGAAGTCCACCGATCTTAAAATTTCTAAAGTCGGGAAATACAGCCCAAATGTCTACTGATGGACTGATTAGTTCAATGGTGAGTGAAACATATCCAGATTTGCCCATAGATATCAAGACTGAGTAATATTTAGAAACAATTTGGGATAAACCTGTTTTGTTCTGTTTATAGGTTTAATCCAGATCTCTTCTGAATAGTAGCATTTCAACATTGGTAAAAGGTGATAAAATAAAAGGATCTATGAAAACGATAAAGTTGTAGATAATTATCTGAGGAAAATATCAGCCAGAAGAGTGAAGTAGACTAGTTTTAGGAGGAAATGAGCTTGGTTAGAAAAGAAAATTGTACTAGGCATGATGTAATTACAGTTTATTATTTGACTGTTTTGGTTTACAAGAGCAAAACTCAGTTTGATGTAGGAGTTAAGGCATCAGGCTAGAAGCTAGAGAGCCCCAAGTTCTAATCCTGTCTTAGGCATGAAGCCAACTGGATGACTTTCTGTCAGCCTAGGAAGAAAGCAATGGCAGACCAGTTCTGCAAATGTTACTACAAAGTAGGACTGAGCCCCATGCAAGCACCACTAGCCTTTGTGAAAATAAAAATAGCGGGTAACTGCAGTTCATACTCTTTCCTTCCACTTTGCTTGGAAATATAGTTTACCATACTGAATAGAAAAATGTCAAGAGTTACTAGAAGTAACTCTACTAAAAGTTAGAAAGTGCCCTCTGAAAAAGGGGATGCTTCAGGAAGCATCTTTATCTATTTATCTTCTGAGACTTAGGTGATATTTAGGGCTTCCTTGCCCAACCATGTTTGCTCTCAAACTCCAAATGAACCCTCTTGTCCCCAAAATTGGGAGCAATTTCTGATCATAGAGTTGGAATGTACCTCAGAAAATATTTAGTCCAAAATCTGTTACTGGAAGAGAATATAAGTAGGGTTGAACTGTGGAGTCCTTGGTACTCTCTGAGCTTGGTTGTTTGTTCAAAAGTTTCATTACCCTTATAAAAATTTCATGAGAAACTTTATCAGTTACTTAGCATACACCTTCTTATGCAGTGGTGGGATTCAATTTTTTTTTACTATCGGTTCTGTGGGCGTTGCTTGGTGGGCATGGCAAGGGAAGGATACTGTAAAATCTCCAGTCAGAGGTGGTATTTGCTGGTTCTTTGAACTACTCAAAATTTCTGCTACCAGTTCTCCAGAACTGGTCAGAACCTGCTGAATACCACCTCTGTTCTTATGAGACACTTAGATCCTGCTGTATTTGCTGAGTTTTCTGTTACCATAATATTTCTCCTTATTTCTCCTATTCATATGATTTCTCTTCCTAAATCTCTTGCACTGGATTCAAGACTGCTTGCAAAGCATCAATGACTTTATTGACCCAAATCTTCAGAATCCCCCATGGTCTTTCCCTCTTTCCTTCTCTTTTAGATACAGTCTCTCTCATGACCTTCACTTCTTCAGTTCTATCATCTGAAGAATTCCTTCTTCTTCAAAAATGCCTACCATTTCTCTTTCCTCCCCAAACATTGAATTAAAGTTGTGACTTTTTGGATCCTAAAAAACAATCCTTCAATTTCTCCACAGCCGAGCAAAAAGGAAATCAAATTCTTTCTCCATTCGTATTAATTTCACAGTTTTTCCAGCTGCCATGCTTCCTTCTCCTGCGAACTCAATATTAAACTGTCAGGTAGACATTTATACAATTGTGCACTGCCCAGAGCTGTGCTCGGTGAGATGGACAGCTATACAAATTTGATAAATAAATAGATAAATAAAAACATAAATCTTTTGCCTTGTTCTGCTAAAACAACCTGCACATGGAGGGTTAATTAATTAATGATATAATAGTATTGATATATTGTTCAGGTGCCAACTCGAGAAATGAGGATTTGGACTGCCTTGCTGTTTCCTGGCCTGCAACAAAACAAAACACAAAACAAAACAATTATTTATTTATTATTGGCATTAATCTGGAGTGAAACTACTTTTTAAAAGATTCTTCTGTCTCAAAGGGGAGAAAAAACAATGACTCACTGGGCTGGAATTGTTAATGTTCTTAGCACTGCCTCGGAGGAGGTCCAATTTAGAATAGTTCTTTTTCTGTTGCTGTAAATAGTTTTCCCCTATGAAGATAATAAACCTTGACATTCAAGTCATTTTGTTCCCGTCTAGTCTGAGTCAAGGCTCCAACACTGGAACAGAAAGAAATATGTTGGCACGTTGCCTGCTTAGTTTCGATATGATTCTTTAAAATGGCACAAGGTTTAGAAGGGGCATGGGAGTGCCAACTGCCAAATGCTCATATGAATGGGTCTATTAGAATTTCACACATTATTTGGAGCATTCTTTCCTTTTGAAAGCTGTTGCAGTCTTTTAATATACACATACAGATGTGACACTAGAATTAGTCTCATGTTTGTTGGGAAAAAAAAGAACTTCCCTTCTCAGTTCATACTTTAAAATTAAGAAAGGGTCTTCTGTTGTAAACATCATAGTTTATGACAACTGGAAAAAAATAATGCAAAATTCTAGTTACACTTTCATTTTAGACTGAAAATGACTAAAGAAAGGGCTTTCATGATTTTTGACCTTCATGAGGCAGTCTTGAAGGCTTCAGAGAATGGGAATAAATGTTTCTTTCTAATTGTTCAAAATCAGATGGATAATTTCTCTAATTTTTTTTCAGGGAAAGCAGCAATTGTCCAATATTTTCCCAAAGACAGATGTCCTCTTTAACAGGAGCAATAGTATTATGACTGTAAAATTTTTTTCCTTCTCATATCTTCCTTCAGGATTTAACTGAACCATGGAAAGTCTTTCAGCTGCACCACGGCAAACATCCCTTGGCCACTTCACCATTATTATAAGCCACCCAGAGTCATTTTAATAGTGAGATGGGTGGCATATAAATTTAATAAATAAGTAATGCAAAAGTATACCCTACCCATAATAATTTCTCTCTCTTTTTGAAATATTTTTATAATAAATTCTCTTTCATCAAATCTAATGAGTTTGTAATTAATGAGTTTGTAATTTTGCATCTGATTAAAAAAAATTGCTTGATTTTAATACACTCAATGCAAAATGCAAAGGATATTATAAAGATAGATGGTGTCTCAGTTGCTTCTCTGGCTAAGTGGAAATAAGTTATGGACATTATTACCACAATTCCAACTAAGGTGAACCATATGAACAATTTCTGCTGTGGCCATACAAGACCCAGCTTCTGGGCTTGCAATAGAAATCATGCAAATTTAGTTTGTGAGAGATTGATAACAAGGTATCATCTGCATCTCCAATTTTTCAGTGTTTTTTTTTAAAGAACCAATTGAATTACACCTGAGTAATAGCTATCATGTAGACTGGGCCAGTCAGAAAGCAATGCTTTATCAAGAGGCAGATTGTTTTAGCATTGCCTCTCACTTTTTCTCTTTCTTTCTGAACAACCTGGAAATGGAGGCTGAAAACTTAAATGAAGCCATCCATAATTTCAAGGTCTGTCTCTGGATCCTTTATGAGATCATAAGCATTATTGTCAGGAGACAGAACTTCCTCTTCATCTATTTTTAACCCTTAAATATATAATGCAGTAGGATGGACTGGGATTCTCTCAAGCACGCAGAAAATTCTTCAGTGAGCACTCACAATTTAAGAAATATGTCCTGTAATTTTAGACTGATGTAAAGAATATGGGTTTTCTCCTGGCAGCCCAACTGAAAAGAAAACTGCTAAAGTGAAACAAAGGAAGTTGGCAACTAGAGTGTTTGTTTGCATGTACAGCTTTAAGATGACCAAATCTATCCCTGGAATGGTAATTATGTGAAATATTTCGTGTTGAAACTATTTAAAACTGAGAAGAAAATTGCATCATACGATATTGATCAAGAATAAAAATCAATGAAATTTCCTGGGGGGGGGAAATGTAAAAACTTTCCTAGACTTCAGTAACTGATTGCCCTAACCATCTGGTGATAAGAAACTTGGGACCACACATTTGTTTCCTTGTCTGGCCAGTTTGGCAACTTATCACAGGAAGTAATAAAAGTCACAGTTCTTTACTAGAAGCACAATAGCAGGACAGGCAGGTTTATAACTGGTCCTGCTGCTTTTGTTGCTGGGGGGTGGGTGGGATTTGTTCTTGGTTTCTTTGTTTTCCTTTTCTTTTTTTAGATTTTGGAATGAATTATTGCCCAATAAGTAACACTGCAAAGTTGGGAGAATGAAGCTTAGGGTTATAGAGCAGATTTAATATTTGAATGGTTGTCCCTGAACAGCATAGGGAAAATGTCGAGTGCATCATATTTCATCCCCAAAGAGATGCATTCTGCTGAGAACAGTTCTACTGCAGTGTGCTTTTACAATAGAGCTCCCCTTGAAATGTGTCTTGTAATTGCAATTAATGCAAAATTCAATGACAATGCTGCTTGCCTGTGTAGCTTTCATGGAACCTGTGAGGCCAGTACTTAAAGTTCTATATTGCTACCAGTTTCCTACTGGGTACAATTTAAGGTTGGTGGGACTGTGTCTCCTTCTCTGATCCTGCTTGGTTATTTAGAACAGAAGAGGGTTTGAAAACCTTTGAAGGTTTTATTCCTTGCCTATCCACCAGCTGCCAGAAACTCAGGTAACTTGAAAGGGTTTTCTCTCAGGGTTTTAATAATGAACAGCCCAAGAGATGCATTTATTTTTTCCTTTCAACACACTATTGACCTCACCCCATTCCTAAGTGGTCTGTAAGGGGTGTGCATAAGTGCACAATCGTGCCTACCATCCCTGTCTTATTGTCCCCATTTATTTGTATCTATTTCCTGTATTCTTACTCATGTTTATATTTATACCTATTATCTTGTAAGCGACTGACAAATCAAATAAATAAATAAAATAAATACATTTAGCCCTCACTCTCCCTACAGTTAGGGAAATGGTAGAAATGCATCTTTTTTCATCAGACCAACCAAGGGTCTGCTATGAAGGTAATAACCCTACTTCCCACAAGAGAAGCTGTGTCAGAACACTTTTCAGATGAGCACAAACACAATGCGGCAGCAGTGGACAACAGAAAAAAGAAAACAGGTCATCTATACAACATCTTCCAACAAAATGGATAGCCATCAAAAAGTGCCTGACCAGGCAGTAACACTGATGTGGGTGAAAGAATGGACTGTTGAGAAATACTAGATTGTTAACATTGGAAGGCCAAGATTTGCAATTGGGGAGGCATGCATTTTCATGGTATAAGTAAAGTAAAGTACATGGGTATTTTAAGAGACATTATATTCGAGATACTTTATTGTCAATATGGGAGAAAATAAGGAAACAACATTATATGAAAATACCAGTCTGGTTATCAACTATAGAGGCATTCATGTATCCAATTGTTTTTAAAATGGAATACATAGTTAGATATATGAAATATTAAATGAAAAGGATGAACTCAAAACAAAGCAAGAATTAGATGAACAAGAGATAAAGATGAATTGGTATTCATATGTGCAAATACATTCTAGATATGTTAAAGCAGGGATCCCCAACCTTTTCGACGCCGCGGCCCGGTTCCGGCGTCAGCTGGGCGCCGCGGCCCGGTTCCGGCGTCAGCTGGCGCCGCCATCTTTTTGACGAAATCACTTCCGGTGACATCATCGAAGTGATTTTCGTCAAAATATGCGGCGCCAGTAGCTCGGTGAGCTTTTCGGGTAGAAATGGCTTTCTACCCGGAAAAGCTCACCAGAGCGCTGGCGCCACCATCTTTTTGACGAAAAATTGCTTTTTTACCAAAAAGATGGCGGCGCCCAGCAACCAGCGGCCCGGTAAGGCTTGTTCATGCGTTCGGCACCGTCCGCGGACCGGCGGTTGGGGACCCCTGTGTTAAAGAGTAAGGTTTTACAAAGAACTTACTAAATTAGATAAAATTCTAACAGGTACTGAGGAGAGGATGATTAAAAATTATATGGCTATTTACTTGGAGTAAAATTAGATGAAGAACAAGTTAAAGAAAAAATGATTGCATGGGGAAAAAATTTTGGATATGGGATAGAGCTAGAAAAATGGCAGAAATTATGGACTCGAAATTATAAATTAACAATGTCGACAGTATATAAAGAGAATTTGTATAAGATGTTTTACAGATGTTTCCCAGCAAGAATAGCAAGCACAAATCGATGAAATGTTGGAAAAGCCACCAGACACCTAGATCATATTACCATATGTGGTGAACATATGTGGAAGCTAAAAAATACTGAACTAAAATTCATACATGGCTGGAAAAAATGACAAAACAGCATATAGATTTGAAACCAGAGATATTTTTATTGAGAATCTTACTTGAAGGATACAACAGAGAATTGACATATTTGATTATTAATGTTTTAACTGCAGCTAGAATTGCATTTACTCAAAATTGGAAAAATGAAAAAATTCCGATAGAGGAAGAAATGATTAAGAAAATAATGGAATATGCAGAGATGAGTAGATTAACATTAGCAATTAGAGAACAAGAAGAAAAAGAATATTATAAAATATGGGATTTATTTTACCAATGGCTAGACAGAAAAATAGGAAAATGAAATATAATATGATATAAATATAATACAATAGTAAATATAATACAATAATAATGATATGTTATAATAGATTATTATGGAATGGATTATAATATGAATTAAAATCAGTAAGAATTGAGATTTGCTGTAAGGGGATAATGTGGATTTGAAATTAAAGTCTAATGATTATGTAATAATAATATAACATGACATGGAAAGTTGATTAATATACAACCAGATAAATATATTTTTTGTCCTCTCCCTTCCGACTTATCCCATAAAGCTAGTTTTACCTGAAAAAAAACAGGTTTCTCAATATCCATTTGTTAATTCCGTCGGGAGGGAGAGTAAACTTTCCTTTCAGCACCTCAGAATTGCCGCTTACTTTCTCTTGTGGAAAGAATCATCCAAAAAGCCATCACTTCCAGGAATTAAATTAAATATATCTCAGAGTCCTGGATCGACCAAGAAGACTTTCACTTTTAAAAACTTTCTCCTCTTCCTCCTGCGCATACTTGCCCAGCTGCCGGCTTCTTTGTGGCGGCCATTATGGACCACCGCTACGCCGTCTTGGTAAATATATTTATCTGGTTGGATTTTGTTGGAGGAGATGCCTTAAGGATTTGGAGACAGAAATAAAATTTTAATAAGGCTTCAAAACACAGATTTGGATTTTCTTTTTTCCTTTGTCTGATACTACCCCTGGAAGAGAAAGAGGAAATTTTGGCTTGGCTTGGATTGATTGAGGATTGTGGACTTTGGGATTGTCTTACTTTTCTTTTGGAATATTTTGGTTGGAGTAAGAAGAAAGAGGGAAAAAGAAAAGAAAAGATTTATAATGGCTTTCTCCTTTGAGGAACTGAGGGATGAATATGAGCAAACAAAAGCAGCCTATAAAGATGGTATGGGAAAAGCTTTTCTATTTTTAGAAATGGCGCTGGTTAACTATGAATAGACAATGCGACAGATGGAACAACAACAAGAAGAAGACAAAGACATCATCTTTAATGAATCCCAAAATTTATCTAAGAAAGAAGGAAGGAAGAAAGCGAGGAAAATGAAGGACTTAAGATCTAAAAAAACATTTAAGAAAGAGAAAATATGATGCAAAATAAATACAATGATAGCAAACAAGAGAAAAAGGGAATACAACAGAGAAGGAATGCCAGCAAGACAGAGGTTAGAAGAAGGGGGGTAGGAAGATCTGGTGGGGGAAGAAAGAAAGGGGAAAGGCGGAGAAAAGCCACAAAGTTTTAAATTGGTTGGGAAAAGAGGAATCTTTTTAGGGATAAAGGGTGAAGTATAAATTTTCTTAAAAAGATTTTGCAAGGTACATAAGACGGTATTGTAATATTTGTATTAGAAATAGAAAATTAGAATGGCTTAAGAGTTAATAAGAAATTAAAATGTTGAAATGTTTAATAATGATTGATTTTTAAAATGTAATAAAATATTGAAGGGAAAGGCAATGAGAATGCTATAAAATTTATTATTTAGATTTATTATTTAACTACGTATTTAGGAGGATACTATGTATTTAAACATTTTCGATTTATTACTCTGTTTTTATTGTTATTAAAAGTAAAAATTAATAGACAGAATGTACCAAGCAGAATCAGATTGGGTATTAGGTGTCATTTTAAATGTTAATCTAATATTTAGGGAGAGAATAGAAAGGCATCATACTCTGATTAGAGATTTCAGGAGAAATTCTTTTTTTTTTTTATTATAAGGAATGAGATAGAGGGATAATAAAGGATGGGCAAAAGATACAAATATAATGATTTAAATTAAGATGGATTGAATAAGATAGAATTATGAAGAGTGTAATGATCTGTAAGATGAGCATGAATATAATTAAAGCCCATATAAAGAGAGGTACCGGGGCCCAAGTTACTTTACTAAAAGATTTTTTATATGTCTGTTTGTGTCTGTTTATGTTTTTGAGAAGTATTGGTGAAACCTTCTAGAAACACAGAAAGAGAATGACGATAATCAAGTCAGAAAGAAATAGAGGACAAGAGATGTTTTTATGCTCATTTAGAAATGGTTTAAAATAGAATTGTATTGTATAAGGTAAGGTTTTATCTGACTTGTAAAATTTATAATGGAAAAAGGTTCAAATATGTAATGGTTGATGATGATTTGTTTGTTTCTGAAATTAATAAAACTTGTTTAAAAAAAAAAAAGAAAGAAAGTTGATTAATATAATTTGAATGTCAACTTAAATCTAAGAGGAAAAGACTACAGACATTATGCACAAGAAATATATACCAACCGACACACTATACAATTGAAAGAAGGTTTTATTTGTTGTTTTATGTTTGTTTATGTTTTTTTGTTAAAAAAATAACAAAAATAACAAAAAAAGTGCCTGACCACTTAACCCAATGCAGCACAACCAACACAAGCTGTGAATAGGATAAGACTGCCATATATATAAAAACCACCAACAGACTATTACTACCACTGAGAAAGCAACTAAAGCCTTCTGAAACATCCCGAGTAAGCCAAAAGAGCCAGAAGTTCCAGAAGAAAAATCATAAGTTATCTATAACATACAATGTAAGGACTGCAACAGCCACTATATAGAACAAACAGGCAGAAGATTAACAGAACGCATCCATGAACACCAACTAGCAGTCACATTGCATGATGAAAACCCCTTAATTTCACAACAATGGTTAGACTCAATCATAATTTTAATTGGGAAACTATTACTATCCTGGACCAAACCAAATCCAAAAATGCCAGAAAATTGCTGAAACCAAGGCACTTTGACAAATCAGCTATTGATATGCACATAGACATAAACAACATCTACATATGATTCAAAAGAGACAATCAACAAGCCAAAAAGGGAACAAAAAGTTCAAAACACCTCATCACCAATCAACACCCAGATGAACAGAGATTAATACCAAGATTAGCATTAGACCAACAATCAAGAAGCAAACAATACCCCACTCCCATTCCTACTGACAAGGCAAGCCACCAGAATATAAAATGAGAACAAACCCCACTCCCTACTAGCACTGATGATATTATCTAGTTTGGTAATGAAATGTTTGCAAGAAAAAAACAATGCTCAAGTAGCACCAAGGACCCCTCATTTCAATACTGAGCTACAGATATTCTTCTCTAGTGATACTGTGCTTAGTTGATATGGTTTTAGGGTTGCCCTATTGTATGATATTTATTCATTTAACTTTCATTGTGTTGGCTTCGGTTCTGTATTAGAAATAAATTACTGATCAACAGAAGGTCAAGATTTAACTTTAGACATCTTTAATAAAAGACTTTCTTTCTTTTCAGTTGGGCTGCCAGTTTTCAAGGCTTCTATTTAAGTGGTAAAGCCAATAGCTATTAGGAGTAAACCACTATAGACATATAGATTGATTTAATGTAGAACAGCTTCCGATGCTCCCATCAATCACTCCCCAAACCTTTCCAGGCACTGTGAGAAAAGTGTGACCTGCCTTCCCTTCAGGATCGTTACATAAGGCCAAACCAGACAAAGCCTGTGTCTTTTGTCTTCTGCCGGGAGGGTGCAGATAAGACCAGAAGCAACCCAGAGAGGACTTAATTAAAGAAAAACATGAGGTAGAAATTTTCATCTTACTTGTTTGGGGGAAGATATTAACTCTTACATGTAGCAATTCTGCTTTTGTGGCAGTGAGATTGTAACCTGTCCTCTTCAATCATTTTCTCCATAAAGCAAAATCAGTTGTCAGGAAAACTCATTTGGGGGCATTAATCAAAATGGATTAGAATTAGATGCATTAGGGCTAGCCTGCTTAGCATAGCATCAAAGAGATATTTTCTTTTCCAGCTTCATGGGCTGCATCATTGGCTTTGGAACCCTGTAGCCAGCCAGATACGCATTAGATTGACACATTTGTTGTGTGGACATAACCGCTTAATCCCTTATACATTTCTGTCTCTATTATTGGCAATATAATTGGGGTAAGAATGATGGTATATTCGGGCCTAGGTGGTTAAAAGAGTTCAGTCTCAATTTAAGATCCCAAATAGTTCTTTTGCTTTAACCATCATTAATAATCAAGTTATGTGAACAAAACTTCTTGTCTCATCTATTAAGTTTGGACTCTTCTGCAATTAATTATATCCCACATAAATGGATTTGCAATTATGCTTCTAAAGCCAGAAGGCTTTTTTCTATTTCAGTGTTGTATTATGTTCTACCCCATCTTATTTTAAGAAGACAAAAATGAAATTAAGATGAGATCTTTAAAACTAATTATAACTTCCTCTATCTACTCTCGAAGTGGGTAGAGTTTTATTTTTAATCTTTATCAAAGATTTTTAAAAGCCTTTGAGAGCTTGGGGACAAGATGTTCATTTGATACACATTTTCTTTCTTTACATCATATGCCAATGCATTTATTTTGCTCTTAGGTCTATCCAAGTCACTGTCCTAACGCAGATATGAAAGAATTTCAAAATATTAGAATGAGATTGGGATCGTATTTTGAGGTCTTAGATTTATTACTACAAATGAAAAGTAGTGATTTACCTCATTTTTCAAAAAATTGCACTTGATTTTTAAAAATAAAATACAATTATTAGTAGAAGCAAAAGTAATGGAAAATATAGAAAATATTTTAAAATTCTATAATTTATCATATCAGATATTTGTAAATAATAATCATATTTGTATCAACTTTATTATTTGAATTCTGTAGAACTCTTAAGGCTTTGATTAATGCTAACTCCCAGGTTTTTCTATACCAATGTACAAATTCAGTTGCTTCTATTTTTCTTTTTGTACTACAGTATATACTACATTTTGCATTAATCTTTATGCTATAATGCTTTAAATACTACAAATTGCATTTTGTATTCACAATTAATCTGGTGAAAGCGAGCACAGGTCTACTTTTATCTTCAAAATTTTCCAGCTTATAATATCTTCATTATATGACATATATCAAACTTCATTTCCCTTTGTAGGAACTAAAGACCTATGACAAATTAACAAGGAGTCATTATTTATATGGCTGGAATATCTATAATGGTTTGGATGCCATCAAACTGAAACCAAGTACTGTACTTCAAAGTTTAAGCATCAATTCTCTATTCTCTTGGCCACCATGCCTCCAGCTGGAATTGAAAGTGGAATAGTATAGCTAAGATACAAAACCTAGAATGCTCCTGGTTTCTGGGGAATCAGCTAACCTTGGAGAACCAATTCCTTGGCATGGTTGACAATAAAGAACTTAAGAACTTCTCAGCATGGGCAAACTGGTGACAAAGAAATCCAACATTAACTATCTGTGTGTGCTTTCCTATCCACTTGCCTCCACAATTCTCACCCTGTGTGCCTATCTTTATTGGGAATTGGTCTGGAACAGCTGGTATCTAGGCAACTAGACTTTAATCTGAAATACAGTGGGTCTATATCTTTAAGCTCATCAATATGAAGGGTTGTCCAATCATGTCTAGTATAAAGATCTACCAAGTGAGGCTTGATTTAAATATAAAGAAATAAAGTTTGAAAGGAGTCTTGAAGTTTCCCATCACTTCTGTTGTGGGCTAAAATCCTTAATATTTTATTAAGTTGATTGATTGATTGATTAATTAATAGGTTATATAAGGCTGCCCAACTTGTAAAAAATTAACTCTAGGTGGTACACAATAAATAAAAAAATTCACTACAACAAAACACACAAAATAACAACCAAACCACAGCTGGGGCACAGCAACATATATTCTACCTTATGGATGAGTTTCTCTCACATCCTAAACTCAACATTTAATAGAACACCACATTAGTTGATGTTGAATGAATCTCTGTCTTAAAGATAAGCATATGTAAACACTATACAAATCAATGTCCTCTTTTTGTCTCCTTTGTTGGTGATGCAGTTCTTCTTTTAATAGTACCCTATGTCAGACTTTTCCCAGATCAGTTTTGTCTACATTCTGTAGAAAGGTTGTGTTGTCATTATTAAGAGATACAGCATTCACTTTTTCTTGATCTGAGTTTAAGGAGCCCTCTACTATTAAAAGGCACTTAGCCTAGCCTTTTAATTTATATTAACTTTCTGAATTCTGACACCAGTTCCTTAATGGTATGTGAGAAAGACCTTGGGAAACTAGCCCAAGAAATGCTCTCTAGGGAATGATTGGACAAGAGACAGCATGGCCACAGCAGGATAGCAGGCAGGGCAAGAGGCTTCAAAGAGACACTCTGAAGTTTCTCAGACTATAAATGAGATGGTGGAGGAATTGTATTTTTAAATTTGCAAGAGTCTGTTAATATACATTTACAACAAAGTAGAATTCACTCATCTGTTTGTGTTTCCTATCTGGTGTACCCAGCCAGGCTAACATCAATCTTGCAAGTCTGAAAGTACAATTCTACCACCATCTCCTTTACAGTCTGAGAGACTTCATGGATAGCTGGGGGATTCTGGGAGTTGAAATCCATACATCTTAAAGTTGCCAAGTTTGAGAAATACTATCCTGAATATTCTTCTACCGAAGGACTAGCTGTCACAGACACTGATGTTCTCAGAGGGATATGTTGTTTTGCTTCTTTGTAAAGAAGCAAACCTTTTTCTCCAATAGAAGTCCACGGAAACCATACCAAATTGTAAAAGCTTCCTCAGAACGTTCCTCAGAATTCTACGTGCATTAGATTGAATGCAAGTCCTAGATTTCAAAATAGTATTTCAATGACCCTGAGAGAGATCTTCCAACTATTCATGCATTTTCTAAATAATCTGTCATGATCACAAAGGGGCACAGTGCTCACTCTGCGGATATTTATTGGCTGGGTTGACCTTTTAACACTGCGACAAACAACACTCTTCAGAGGGGAGTGTAAACAGGCTGTTTTCCAGTCAAAAATGCAATTCAGTTGCTTGACTTTCTCCTCCACAGGGAGCCATATACACTCATCCCTTCCCTTCCATTTACAAAGACATGACCAGGATATTTTGCCTTAAATTCAAGAACCTTCTTCATAAATTGCATTTCTGTGGTAATGTTAGCTTTACTCAGGAAGAAATATAAGCATTTTATACAAGACAGCTCTTCCAGGTAAACTCTCAAGATATACAGTACATATATCTGACAGAATCATGAACAAAAGAATGATGCTTTATATGAGTATTTTGTTTTATTGCTGTTAATACCCTGTAATGTACATTGAAAATGCCATTTCAGATCAAGCAGTATTATTGTTGATCAGAGCATTAAACCCAGTTTCCTTGTGTGCTAAATTCACTTTTGTTCAATACACAAAGGATTCGAAAGAGGTGAAAGTAAACAAAAGATAGGACCCAGATTGTTGGGGGCAATATGCTGACTCTGTAAAAGCACTGTGAAGCGGTATATAAGTCTACCGTATAAGGCACTTTTGTGCACCGTGGAATGCCGAATCCCGTGTGAAGCCGAAAGGAGCAGCCAGCCTTCTCCCAGCTCCCAAGGAAACGTCAGGCTCGACCGCCCGGGCCCGCTGAGGTATCCGGCTGGGGCTGTCAGGAGTGTTGCCGCTGGCGTGGCTCGCGCGGCTCCAGTCCGCGTTGCCTCGGGAAGGGAAAGGCAAAAAGGGAAGAGCCGCGGTAACGGCGCTTGCAATGGCAGCAGCGGCTCCTGGTTTTGCCTTCCCTTCCCGAGGCAACGCGGACTGGAGTCAGCGCGAGCTGCGCCAGCGAATAACTCCTGACAGCCCCAGCCGGATACCAGCGGAGCTCGGGCGGTGCGAGCCTCGTTCTTGGGAGCTGGGAGAAGGCTGGCTGCTCCTTTCGCTTCACGGGATTCGCTTCCACGGTGCGCAAAGTGCCTCAGCCATGGCAGCCGCAGTGCTTCCCAATTACTATTTGCCGGGCGTATAAGACGACCCGGCATATAAGACGCACCCCCAATTGAGGCATGTTTTTCAGGGCAAAAAAGTCGTCTTATACACCGGCAAATACGGTAAGTGCTATTGCTATTACTTTTCATTGTTTCGTGTGATTATCTGATTTATATCCAAAATAGACATTGAAGTGAGTGAATATTTTTACTTAGGCAATTATCAAAAATAAGACTATTTTTAATATTTCCATCTATTAAAAGTTTGGAACATATGGAATGTCCTGAAAATGTGAATATGTGTTTCTTTTATTTTTTTTTCCCAATGCTTTATTGGGTTGTTTTTTTTCATTTATACATAATACCATTACTTATTAAACAGTACTGTGACATTATGTATACATTTATGTGTCCTATCCAAACTTTCAATGCACACTACATCCATATCCTCATATCTATTATATCTATTATTTACATTTTCTATTCTTTTTTTAATATATTTTTTTATTTTTTAACAAGCATAAACACAAAACATAAAACCTTATTTCCATTGTACAGTGTGTCAGTCGGTATAAATCTTCCTGTGCAAAATATCAACAGTCCTTCCCTTCTAACTACATTATTAAAATTTATTTTATATGAATATGCATATTATATTATATTGTTATTAATTACTTATTGGACTTTACTTATAATCATCCTTTTGAGCAAATTTCAATTTCTAAGATATCTCAATTCATAATATCATTCATTCCATTATAATTCATTATAACATATTACATTGTCTTATTTTTACTCTATCATTGTATTTATATTGTATTATATCCTATTTCCCTATTCTCTTTTCTAACCATTGATAAAATAAATCCCAAATTTTATAATACTCTTTATCTTCTTGCTCTCTAATCGCTAATGTCAATTTACTCATTTCTGCACAGTGAATATGTGTTTCTATATGGACATCTCCATCCTTCAACTGAGGGAAGGGTTTAATTGCTGCACTTCAGAAGCTACACTTATGACTGAATGATGTGATAAAATACAGGCCTTTTACAAACAATGTTTCTAGTGCATTATGGAAAAAAGAAAACATTCTTTCTTACATAATAATGTTTATTAGTTTTAGAAAAGGGTGGAAGAAGGGAGGTTTAATTTGAAACCTGGGTTCATGTTGTTTTAAACACATCCTCAAACATCCTACAGTTAACTGCTGAGAAAACCTATTCAACATTTTGAAGAATGGCATGGGAATTTCTACAATGTAGTGGTCAGGAACAACCATATATCAAGCATTCAGAGTTCTCAGGGAAAATAATCTATTTTCTTTGGATCATGCATTGCAGGTTGCAACAGATGCAGGATGCAAACTCTCAGAAAATTATAATATCCTGGATAAAAATTTTTTGCACTATCTCTGTCATGTCTATCTGTGACAAACCACTGTCATTGTGGTATGTTGGAACAGTGCCATCACTGGAGGTTTTCAGGAAAAGACCATTTATTTGGAGTGGCATAAGGTCACCTTCTCAAACAGAGTTACACTAGAAGACCTCCAAAGTCCCCAAAGATCTGGAAAATTGACACTGTATTATGATACTTTAATAGATGTAATGCAGCTTTCATTTTTTCCATAGTAAATACTTCAAAACAATCCTTTTTTAAACTATGGCATAATTAGAAGAACAAAGTATTATTGTTAACATTCTACCAGTCAGAGGACTTAAGAATGTGGATTCAACCATCAAGCAATTTTTTAATGCTCTAATTAGTTCCATGTCATCAGAAAATGAATGTCATCTGTCATCTGCACCTCTATAACTGTCTGGTTTGGTTCTGCAACCCAACAGAACAGACACAGACTTCAGAGAGTAATTAGGACTGCAGAAAAAAAACAATTACTACCAACCTGTCTTCCGTTGAGGACCTGTATATTGCACAAGTCAAAAAGAGGGCCGTGAAAATATTTACAGACCCCTCATATCCCGGACATAAACTGTTTCAACTCCTACCCTCAAAACGACGCTATTGAGCACTGCACATCAGAACAACTAGACACAAGGACAGTTTTTCCCCGGACACCATCACTCTGCTAAACAAATTATTCCCTCAACACTGTCCAACTATTTACAAAGTCTGCATTACTATTTACTATCAATCCTCCCATCCTTTCTTTCACCCATCTCCTCCTACTTATGACTGTATGACTGTAACTTAGTTGCTTGTATCCTTATGATTTATATTTACTGTTTCCTAGTATGATTTGATTGCTTATTGTACCCTATGAGTGTTATTAAGTGTTGTACCGTATGATTCTTGACTCTTTACGAATGTATCTTTTCTTTTATGTACACTGAGAGCATATGCACCGAAGGCAAATTCCTGGTGTGTCCAATCACACTTGGCCAGTAAAGAGTTCTATTCCATTCTATTCTATTGTTTAAAAAAAAGTTTCTTGATTGGGTGAAATAACATTTTCTACAATCAGACTGGTTGTCAGGGCTCTCAAAAGAATCAAAACTTCAAGGCAGGCATTTTCCTCAAAGCTTGAATTTATTAGAGATGTCATATTGGTATTTTTCATTTATCCTCTACATTCTATAAAACTGGGAATGTATATGAAAAAAGCTCTTTCTTTAAAATATCAAGAAGAAAAAAGATGAAAGGTCCTTTTAAAAAATGATTTGTAATTGTTACTGTATTTCTGCTTTTTCCTACATTCCCTTTTCCCCAATAGATCCATGATTTGGCTTCATTGCTTTGCTAATTATTTTCCCTCAGAGGGTGAGGGAATACCGCCCACCTACATCATGTCTTGACAAATTACAGTGTTTATTTTTTACAGAAAGTATCAACACAACACATATTCCAAAGAGCATTCTGATGATTGACATAAAAAGCATCTAATATATGTGTAATGTAAGGATTTCAAATCCTAACTTGCAAAATGATTATAGTTATCACTATCACCATAATGAATTTTGTGGGATTTACCAGCTATTTCTATAGTATTAAACATTAATCATGGGATAAATATTTACTCTAAGCCTGATAGGAATGTGGCAGTATTACCCAATTTTGCTTCCTTTTCAACATGCTGTGAAATATAGAGATCTCCAAACTTGGCAACTTTAAGACTTGTGGACATCAACTCCCAGAATTCTCCAGCCAGCAGAGAATTCTGGGAGTTGACGTTCACAAGTCTTAAAGTTGCCAAGTTTGGGGACCCCTGTTGTAATATTATAAGGGCCAAGGGCCTGAGCAATGACCCACATCTTCAGAGTCCTTTAAAATACCAGTAGGGTGGGGGCTATTTATTCCTTTTATAGTGCTGTTTTGCCATAGACGTATTAATACCTGATAAATATAATTAATATTAACCAACTTTCTATCTTTTTCAGGATTTGCAGTGTAACCTAACTGCTTGTTTGATGAGAATCATAATTAAAACAATCGCCTATAATCCAAGTTGCTTTTGGCAGGAGAAATTACAGAATGAACCAACAATTTAATATATTGTATATATTAAACTAGTCTCTTTTCATAAATATTAACCCTTTTACTTTTGGAATAAACCTTTCACTTGCTCACAGAGATAAATTAATGGGAACGATTGTTCAGCTACATTTGGATAGAGTTGCAATTGTCGGTAACCTTTGATTTACAACCATTCATTTAGCACCTGTTAGAAATTACAATGGCACTGAAAAATAACTTATGCCTGATTTTTCACTCTTACTGTACAATCCTCATGATCAAAATCCAGGTGCTTGGCAACTGGCATGTACTTATGACAGTTCACTGTCTCAGGGTCACGTGATCATCATTTGTAATTTTCCCAACAAACAAAGTCAATGGGGGAAGCCAGATTCACTTAACAACTATATGATTCATTTAATAACTGTGGCAAAAAGATTGTAAAATGGGGCACAACACAACAACTCAACAACTGAACAAGTTAGCAATGTTACCAATGGAAATTTTGGGCTCAGTTGTGATCATAAGTCAAGGACTATAGATCATTTCAAATATAAAATCTTCTTTTCTTCCCTAAACTTATTTTCTGATCCAGGGCATAAATTTAGTGAAAATGAATGTTCTAATAGGACTGGTTGGGAGTCCATATTTAAAGCTTGCTGTGCTCATGTTAAAAAGGAAGTCAAATCTGTATATAATTAACTTTTCTCACTTAACTGGTTTTTTTCAGCAAGTTTACCAGTAAGGTAAACTTGATTTTCTCAGTGACAGGATTTACGGTTCACTTTTCTTGATTCACTGTCCATTATTTGACATGAGTTCTAATCATTCAGCAACTGTTAAATCATGTGAGTTGCCCCTTTTTCAAAGAGCCATTACAGATCAGCTAGGCAGAAATTTGATCAAAGAGTAAGGGTGGGCTGAGACATTTTCTTTGGCCTGTGAGCCCAAAGATGATAACTATCAATCATACCCATTACATAAAGCAGCAGTCCTTATACCATCCCAAACAAATGGTTTTCCAATCTTTTGTTGAAAACCAACAGAAATGGAACGCATACAATTCAAGGAGGCAAGCTGTCCCACTGATTAATCGTTCTCTCTATCAGGTAATTTCTTCTTCGATGACATTGAAAAACTGGAACTACTTGTTGCAAGTTGCTTCCAAATATATTTCGAAAGGTTGCTGGTTCTAAACTTTGAAGCCCTAAATAGTTCAGAATTTGACTTTTAGATACTTCTCCATGAAGCTGTCACTTGTTAGATTCTGCAAAAGAGGCTCCATTAAAAACTTTCCTGTTCTCAGAGACTAGTTTCCCTGCTCAAAGTTAAAGGTCTTCTCTTGCATCAAGTCAAAACTTTATTATGGTCATACACCAGTACTTCTCTGGCATCTTTCTCAAGTCCTGGACCCCACACCCTGTCATGCATCCTTGGGATTTTTCTCATTATCAAGACCTTTCGAGATTCAGTAATACTACTTTTTCTTGTTTGCATTTGATTTTTAACTGCCTTGAATCTCCTACCATGGAAAAAAGAAGACTTACATTGTAATAAACTAAGCTTGTGTTTTTATCTCACTACAGCTCAGGCAGAAATAGCAACACCTATTTATTTTCAATTCTTATTCTTATTCTTCAATTCCCGCTGCCACTATCTGTTCATGTGCTCCATTTGGAACAATGCATTATTATAAAATTCTCTGTGCTTCTAAATTGGACCTTTATGAAACTGGCCTTCGGTATATAACTAGTATGCTTCCTTACCACACTGAATGGCTGTAATGTTCTGTAGTAGGGAATCTTCCAAGCATAAGGAAAATCTCTTGTGTAAATCTCAGCAGATGGGATATATAGTTGACTTCTTTCATATTTCACTGGGTTGTTAAAGCATTTCCATCTCTTTTCAAAAGATTTTAAAACTGCCTTGTAATTATACTGTACAGTAGATTAGATTGAATATTCATATAGATGGAATATAAATAAACTATGATTTACCAATCCAATAAATTACGAGTTATAAACTGTAACGGCTACAATCACATGGCATACTAAGCCAAAATAAAGCAAAACACCCAGAATTCCTTAGCCACAGGGCTATCTTAATGCATGGGCCTGATGGGCAATTGCTCACGGGTCCCATAAGCATAGGGGCCCCATACTAATCTGTGTATGTTAACCCCTCAATGTACCTTGTATCATATAAATAAAGCAACATATTTATTACATATTTATTTATTGGAAGTGGCAATAAAATAAATATATGTTTAATTTTATTGACCATTTACATTTTTATTCCTCTGAGTAGTTATCATAGGGGCCCCAGTATACTGCTTTGCCCAGGGCCCATAATGTTGTTAAGATGGCCCCGTTTAGCCCTCACGGCCATTCCTGAGCCAAATTGACATTCATATATCTGGATGATATTTAACTAAAACTTTTAAACTGTAGTATACTGGGAGCTGATCCTTTCTGTATTAAAAACATACAATGTCCTGTTAATCTATAGACCCTTATACTAAATGGCCTAATTTCTTAAAAATATTATATATAACCGGGAGGGGGGGGCAAACTCACGGCCCGCGGTCCAGATGCATCATGCGCTGGCCACGCCCACCCCCATTTGAGCAAAGGGAGGGAAAGTTGTGATATGTCATATGATGCATCATCGCGAGTTTGGCACCCCTGATATATATTAGTAAAAAAGAAATGAGCATGAGCAGCTATTATTTAAATTTAGAATGCAGCAAACATGGAACATATGGGCCAGTTCTCATTCATTGCTTGCTGAGCAAATATTTATACACGCATATCTGGTAATGAATGAAAAGATTCTCCTTAAACATATCTATATGCTACTAAAATTGTATATATGATTGTATATACTTTAATTTGGCAAAACAGTGCATCATAGGCAGCCATTTTTGAATCAAAGTACTTCAAATGAGCTAATTTACAGAATGCATAAAAAATCTGACTTATAACTCCCAGGGGATTGAAATTTGGCAAAATTGTGCCTGCTTAGTGGTACAATGCAGCCAACATCAGCTATAGTCACATGATCATCTTTCCCAATGTTCCTTGCCAGCCTCCTACAATGAAAGTAAAGGGGTAAGTTGGCAGGAAGTTGGAAGTTGCTCCTGCCCTGCTACTTTTTTGCCCATTTTTGGTCATTCTGTTCCTCTGTTTAGATAAAGAAATATCTCTGAGAGCTGACTCAAAGTATCATAGGTTGTCTAGTTGTCTTTTAAATTCTGTCCACAGAATTGGGCTCATTCAGACATGCAAATCAATATGAGTATTGTGTTCAGCAAAAAGTGATCATATGGACCGGCTCCCAGTTTTAATGCAGAAGAGATAACAAAAGTGATTGCTTGGTATTAACTTGCAATGGTAACCAAGGTTTCCACATATACATCACAGTTTAAAAGTGACATCACAATGCCACATTATAAGGCACCCTACTCAGTGTATTTATCTGTTGCTCATATTAAAAGCAGCAGCAGCAAGAGGCTGTATTGTGAATTGGGACAAGGAAACAAATGAAGCAGATAAAGGAAGAGAGGAATGGTGGAACTGTCATAGCCTGAGGTGTAACAACCGATGGAGAACTGCCAGGTATGACATATTATTTCATAAGCATTACAAAGGGAGTGGTGAATTAAAGAGAATGCTTCTTCATGATCAAACATATTTAGAGACATATGAGTTTTCATTCCAATCCAGAGTTGAACTATACATCCAATTTATAAGACAGCATAATTTCCTATAACCATACAGAGCAACCTGTGGAAAATACGGTGCCTGCTTCACATTTTAGCAATCTCTCTGAAATACTGATATTGGGGAACTTATTCAGAATGGCTGGTTACATTCATTTATTGCAAAATAGGTTTACCTTCTCTTATAGGCATTCAGAGATAACTACAATGATGGCCAAATAATGAAACTTGAATTGTGAGCATCTTTTATAGTTTAGTCTGCTGTGAGAATCTAGGTTACATGTCTTTACCATTTCTAGAAACGGTAATAAACTAACTAGGGCAATCAAAGTAGCTTCTAATCTAATTCACAAGCCATGTTAAAGTGGATTTAGGTAATCCATTTATCTACATTGAAGGTTTGTAAGAAACATTGTAAAATATTCATTGAATGTTGATCTACTGTATGAAATGAATATAGCATATGCTTACATCAGTATGTATAGTAGTACATCAAAAAGCATGTATATTAATCTTACATAAATTTGTCATTATCTTTAATGAATCCATTTTATAGTTTTTATATTATATAAATTACTTTTCACATATATGCGTATTATGTTTTTTCATTATAGTTTTTATGGTTTTAACCATTTTCTATATTTCCAGAATGAGTAATGCTGTTGTACAGAGACATCTATTTGATATCTGAAGTTATGAGTAGCTATAACTAAAATTAGTATGCATAGAGATAAAATCTTCTAAGATGAGTAACTCTTTGTTATTAGAGCTTTTTATTTTAAAGATTGAGAAGATCTACAAGGTCATTCACTATTCAGAGTACAAAGTGGGACATTTTTCTCTTGTCGGGGAAACGAGGCTCCTGTTGACACATTAATTCCTCTGTCCCCATGTTTGATCTTTTCTTTCTGATCCTGGGCCTGATTTAATGGTGATTTTTTAAAACAAAAAGCCAAAATATACTTTGCAGTCATACTGTTCGGCTTCTTAGTCTTCAGTAAAGTTCTATGAAAACCTTTCATAGGCAATACTGATCGACTAAACAAGTAAGTTGTCAAAGTGATTCATATGTGGTAAAAATATTTCAGAAATCCAGGAGACAGAAACTAAGTCTGTTCCCTTTAAAAAAAAACCTTCCAAAAGCATGATGCTATTTTTTTTATTATGTGACAGAATGAAAAATAAATATGTTCTAACTGTGATGGGTCTCAAAATGCAAGTAGTTTACTTGAGAAATAGGATGCTGTGCTCTTCAATGCAGCAATAAATATATGTAGGAAATTGATGTATAGTTAAGAGCAAGTGCTTCTCATATGTGTTGATTTTTGTTTTTGTTGTGTTAAGGGAGAAATTGTAACTTATCTGCATCTTGTGATCATTGGTGAAAAAGTTACAACCTACCATAGTAGTAAGATGACAACTAAGGTCAGCTATATGAAAAAGAAACACCAAAAAAACAAAAATAAAAACCCCCAACATCCCCCAAAAAAAACAAAAAAACCAAACCCCCCCCCCAAAAAACCTCAACCCTCGGAGAAAAAAGGCCCTCCCACAACCCCCACCAAAACCCCCCCCCCCCAACCCCCCCAACCCCCCAAACCCCCCCCAACCCCCCCAACCCACCCCAAACCCCCCCAAAAACCCCCCCCCCCCCCCCCACCCCCCCCCCCAACCCCCCCCCCCCCCCCCCCCCCCCCCCCCCCCCCCCCCCCCCCCCCCAAACCAACAACCCCCCCCCTTCCCAGTCTATTAGATACCTAGAGGCACTGCCAGTTGATAAGTGCTTATGTCACCCTGACTTCAATTATGTCACTTCTGACTTCACAATGAAAAGCAGGACTTTATAGCTTTATGTTTCAGTCCATTATTGTTCATCTTCTGTCAGAAAGGACAGCCTTGTCTCAACATCTCAAAACCACTGTATAAAAAGAGGCAGGAAAAAGAAGTATTTGTTATGTTTGAGATAGTAGTAAGCCACCAAGGTGTTCATCCTGGTGTAGTCTGGACCTTTTATCCAGCTGCCATGTCAGGAGATTAAGAGTTAGGAGATAGGGAGGCAGTAATATTGCTGCAAAAGAAGACAGTCATTAACATGATGTTAAGTTGAGGTAATTTTCTTTTCTTTTTTCCTTTATAATTCTTCAATTACTTTCTTTCCAGCTGTTGTGGCATTTGAGATTCATGTTTCATTGTGAAAGTAAAGTCAAGGATAACTTGCCTTAGCATTTTTTTTTCTAGATTTCCAATCCTAAATAGATATTAGTTAAGGAAAACTTGGGCCCATTTTTATCATCAGAATAAGATTTAAATTTAGTTATTCATATTTAGCTTCCCTTCTGTTTTTCATATGCTAGACATATAAAAAGGCAAATAACATCATAAAATAATCTGTATTATCTATATTAAGATCATAATTTAACATTAATTGTAATAATTACTCCAACATACTAATATTGTATTTATTGGCCTGGCTAAAGAGATCTGTTTTAACTGATCTTCTTAAGACAAAGAGAATGGAGTCCAATCCAATTTCTTAGTTCCAGAAGTTTAAATTTATTTTTTTGATAAATGGGTGGCAGTGCATATTTCCAAAGGTATATTTTACTTCTTCATAGTCCATCTGATTAATAGATATTAACAGATACTATGGCAGCAGCCATTTCCCTTTTGAAAATTTTCAAGGTTTTCACCCAGATTCTTTTTCAACCATCTGTGTTAGAATGGAAAACTCATTGAAAAGAGAAAGTGACTGCAGCTGTACAATATTTGAAAACGCCCAAAGTATTGACTCATAGGAATATTTCAGGGTGAAAACAAATAAAATCAATAATGTGCTCTTATGTACCTCTCAAATAGGACTAGCTATGCATGTTCAAAGGGACAAGCCCCTAACAGCACAATTTTGTCTAAATAAAATACATTATTTAGCCTTGGGGCTGCTATATTTGCTTTCTGGTTGATAATCTTTTCTAGTAGTCAGTTTATACATAAGAAACCTTTGTGCTGCAATGTGACTTAATCACAAATGACAAACCATATGTACAGCATTACCTTATATTCAATGTTTACTTATCTTTGATAAGTTAAACCTGTTCCCACCTCTTGAAGTTCTTCAATACCTGTTCACGCCTTACCTATAAAGGAAGAATGGAATCTTGCAAAAATACTAAGTTCTATTTCAATTTCCTATAATATTTTATTTTCCCCCTGAGGTATAGATTAGATTTCCCCCCTCCCACACGCTGTGAAAGACTCAGTCCAGTTTCCTGTCACCCAATACAAAGTCTGCAGACCTGAAGCTTGGCATGGAACTGTCTCAAGAATCTGCTCTAGTTGGGTAGAGATCTTTACCATGAGTTTAAATCCAGCACTTTCTGAAAACAAAGTGTTAGAATAATGGAGGATTGTTGCCAACACAGTTCTTTTTTTTTCTTTTAGTGTCTTTAAATTGATAGTGTGCTATTTTCTTGTCTTTCTTGAGGAAGGATTTTTGTGTATATGTAATATTAGCTTGATACCCGTGCTTCACTACGAAACTATGTGGTTGGGCTTAGTTTTTGGGGAGGAAAATAAGGAAAAAAATCTGCCTCTGCCTACCAGTATCCATTGGTATTCATCTGGCTAGCATCCTGTCAGTGTGTGAGAGAGTGGAAGGCTGTTTGGAAAGTGAAACAGCATTTGCTGTGTGAGCAAGAAGGACACAGCAAGGAGCCTGGGCATGGCTTGGCTCAACTGTTCTATACTAAAGCTGGTTGCTGTTGTGAAACTAAAACTGAAACTGAAACTCCTCTCCTCTGCTTGTGTTTTGCATTTGGAACAGATTTCTTTTCAGGTGGGGAGGGGGAGTAGAACTTTTTAGCATCAGAGCCTGTTAATAATATATGAAATATTAATGCTCTGATGGTCATTTTGAAAAATCCTTTCTTAGTGAGCACCTAGAAGCCAAGAAGAACATACGTGCCAAATTTCAAGTTTGTAGGCTTTATGGTTCTGGAGATTTTGTGATGATGCATGAGTGATGATGATGATGATGTATTTCGCTTTTATATATATATATCGATACTTAATATATGTAAATATAATATTAAAAGTTTATGATCCTATGGCCCAAATATTGGACATGTCTGTTTTAAATGATTTTGAAATGTACCATATAAGAATCTATTTTAATGTGTATAACCTTAAACTACAGGAAGCAAAATATTCTGGTTTCTATTAACTTTTGACAACATTCTCACTGTTGCTATGTTTGCTTCTTATCTTTAGCCACTTCAGTGCTCTGTTTAATCACAGGACTATGTTATATATTATTAAAAAGCTTGTGTTAACAATAGGGTAAGAATAGAAGGTAAGAAAGATGATTTTGATGGAAATAAGCAGGAATGATTACCTAGGTAAAATGTGCTAAAGCACTTTTTTTTAGTCCAGAATAACAAGATAACATTCGGAAATGGCTCAAGCAGATGGCTCTAATTCACTGGGGTATGAATTAAGGAAGGGAAGGACTGTCAGCTCAGTTTGACTTGTTATTATATCCCATCTCAATCAAAGAAAGTTTAGCCTTCCTGTGAAGCTGATTTCCTGATCTGGTCTTCCTAGCTGAGCTGACAGTAAAAAAGAAATTCGGAAATTCATATCATAAACATGGAATTGTACCTAAAACAATGAAACAGTCGATTAATAATCCAATTTAGGCAAAATGCCTGAGGATTAGTACATTTTATTTCACTCTCTCTGAAGGAAAGCTAGTTTTTTTTTTCTTTTTTGCAAACACTGGAGATATGAGTAAAATGGTACTGAAACTTTATTGTGAAACACCACATTATATTCTTGTAATGAATTTACCTTGTCACTTACATAGAAAAGCCTACTCTGAAAAGCCTAATCTGACTTGAGCTCAGCTCCTGGGGATTTCAGAACATATCTACGTGGTTCTCCTGGCACGAATGGGATGCCTTTGTAATTTGTTGACCTAATCTGGTATATAGGCCCAGTAGATACTGGAGGTCTATTATAATGCTAGCTAGATCCAGCACAACCTAGCTTTCTGAGAGCTGCCAAAACTGGCTAGGTAAAAAATAGGCCACCAATTAATGCAGAGGGATTAGGAAAGAAAGAAGAAGAAAAAAGATCAGTATCTGGAGATTTGTCAGCACATTTTCTGTGCATAATAAAGGAAATGCTAAAAAGAAACAAGGCAAGAGAGGAAATGCAAGTTAGTCCTGAAAGCACACTTCTATGTCAATCAAACTACAAGGACAGAACTCAATTTTTTACATTACAGACATACAGTATATTAAATGCTCTATTATTTGTTGTTATTCAAAGAATCCTAGTGATGTAATATTTTTTTAAAAAATGCCTATTTTTGCCTGTTTTAAATGGAGATACTACTGAGTTACAGTCCTTTTTAATAACTGCTGTTAACATAAGAAGCTTGAAGATGCTGTATTGGGTATCTATTTTTTAAAATAGTTTCTTGTGTAAAAATGCTAATCAAGAAGCATGCTGATTGTTTGGAGCAGAGGAATAAGAATCTGCAATTCTGTTCCATTTAGATCCGGGGTATCAAACTCAAGGTCTGTGGGTCAGACCCAGCCCGTGAGGGGCTTAGATGTGGCCTGTGGGACTGCCCTGGAAACAGTAAGGACCAGCTGGTGGTGCCTCTGCCAGCGAAAATGGAGTTCAGGAGGCCGCCCCTCCCCCCGAGCTCCATTTTTGCTGGCAGAGGGTTGCAGGAGGCTGTCGTGGCCAAAATTGTAACTCGGGAGCCTGTTTTCATTGGCAGAGTTCTCAGGCCACCACAGGCGCCCCCAAAACAAGTGACATTAAGCTGGCCATGCCCACCCTGGCCATGCCCACCCAGGCCCCCGAAATCAAACACAACCCTGATGCGGCCCTCAATGAAATCAACTTTGACATCCCTGATTTAGATCATCTCATCTGGCTTCAGAAGCATTACCATTCATGAAATATTTCAGAGGAAATATTCAGAGGAAATATGCCCATAACAATTATAGATATGTTGCAGGTTGCCTACATGCTTTCTGCTGCTTCTGAAAAAAATGTGCCAGGTAGGCTTGACATAGATATAGCGTATACTGTTCTGACCCAGGCTTTGTCAAACTTAATAAAACACAAACTGAATGTAAAAGTAAAACCTTTTTTAATGCGATGCTGGGAATTACTTGCATTTCCAACCAAAACTCATTATACACAGTTCCTCCAGATAAGAGCATGCTTTTCAGTACTGTAAAATGCTTGCCAAGAGAAATAGAAGTCCAAATAAGGCTTAACATAAACCAACCCCAAAACCTAGGAAAAACCGATCAGAGTACAGAGCTTCACAAAGGACTCGGAGATAACTCCTTTGCTTCCTGCAAAGCTTTTTGTCATTGAGGACTTGACTTATCATCCCTTATGGAAGGGGCAATCACCCCCCAGCCTTACTCCCGAGTCGCCCCTTCTGCTTTAGCTGTTCTTGCCTTCTAGCAGCTCTGCATACTGGGGACAGGCTTTCCTGGGTCCTCTGCTTCGCTTCTACCAGACTTCGAAGGCTCTGAAGGAAGCACCCCACTCCCAGATGGTCCTGGCCCCATCCCTGCATCGGATGCAAGACCCTCATCCAAGTCCTCTCCTGACTGATTCCCTTTCATCCTTACTGTCTGAAACCGTCTGCACCGGCTGCTGGCGAACCACAACATATACATTACAAGAATGAGACAAAGACAATTTCTCTGGTCAGCTCTTACTTAAACCAAAAAGATCAGATAATGGGGAGAACGGTAACTTATGGTAATTAGAACCACTATCTACCATGCCTTGAATTAATACCGTGTTTCTCATATAATAAGGCCGGGTCTTATTTTTTTTTTGAGCCCCGAAAAAATGGCTAGGCCGTCTTTTCGGGGGTGACTTAATTCCCCCCCCCCTTGCATCTTCAGGCAGGCGGGCGGCGACGGCTTGAAGGTTGACCTCGGCGTTGGTGGGCCACTTTGTATCAGGGTCAACGCAGGCAGCACCATATCCGGATGTGCAACAAAAGTACTTCCTAACAGCAAGCCCCCCCCCCCTGCCATTTCCCCGCCCCACATTTCGCATGTTTTAATATAGGCCTTAATTTGTGGGGAGGGGCTTAATTTCATTTCATGCCTATAAAACATGCTTGGACTTCCTACTGGGGGAGGCCGTATTGTTGGAGAAACAGGGTACATGCTTGTTTCTAGGCCTGTTTTTTTTTTTCTAAAGCAAATCCCTCTGTGCAATGGAACTTATTCCTTAGTATTTCAGTTTGCAGCATATGCAGTAGCAGCATTTGAACTATAATTCATTTTCTACATTGCTGAATTGTAAAATTACTTCTTGCATTTATTAGTTTCTTAAAGTTCTCCACTGTTTTATAATGCAAACACAAACTAATGATGTATAATAAAAAACTGTTCGTCATCACTGGAATATATTTCCAATATTTTTAAAATGCATTCCAACTGAAGACAAAGAATCCTATTTCTCTAAAAAGCTGACAATTTAAGGACATGCTGAAGTCTCAGGTATCTTGATATACTATAAGTGTCTTCAACCATGGCGTTCCAGATCTTTAGCCATGTCATCTTTACAACTGCAGCATCTGGAAACTGATCCCCTATGTGGAGAGATTTCATGTGCACATTCCCAACTCTAGTATAAAAGCATAAACATATAAATTCACTTCCATGTCCTCAGTTTTCACAGAAATATGATGGAAAAAGTCAAGAACCCAAAATATGTCCACTATGTAGTTGGAGAGCTAAAGAGCCTACCAAACAGCTTTGAACTTTGAAAATCCACAGTGATGAATTCCAGAGATGAGGGCCCTCCACCAAACATGTCAATTTAGTTTATCTAAGAAATGTTTGCAAAATAGAGAACATGAGCGAAACAATGTTCTTTTCACTTAGCATAGTAGTCATGCAAAAGTATCTACTAAAAGGACTTGGGACAGGGATCCTGTTCAAATAATCCACAGAATAAACTTGTAAAATTCAATACTGTCTTTGATCTTGCCTTTGCAAGTTACTTTAGAAAGTCAGCATAACTACACCATTTATGCATAGAATATCTAAAGTGCAAACATCTAAATGACAGCAATGAGATTCAGAAAAGTCTAACTTTATATTGACTTTTAGTGAGTTCACTTTCTATCCCCTCATCTAAATCATTCATGAAGGTATTGAAGAGTACTGGGCTGAAGGCCTTGGGGTAGACCACCACATACTTCCCTCCATGTAGATGCAGTTCCATTAAGGACTACACGTTGAATGTAGCCAGCATGTAGTCCTTAATATTGCTTCTTTCATTGTGCCTTGCCTAGAAAAATCAATCTGCAGTAAACTAATCCTTAAAGTACTAGGGCAGAGGTCTCCAAACTTGGCAACTTTAAGACTTGGGATCACTTGCCTAAAAAGAAAGTAAAAGCAATAAGTGTCTTCCTATATCTGGAGTGCAAAACTATGGTTTTAAAAGTTATAGAAAGTATCATCATCTTGCAGAATGTGGTTGATCTTGAAAAGCTAAACATGATTGGAGCTGGTTAACACTTGCATGGGTAATTATCAGGAAGCCCCAAGGCTGCAGATAGACTAGAAAGTTGAAAGGACATTCAAAGAAGACAATGGCAATCTACTTCTATGTTATTGCCAGGAAAATGCCATGTATTTACCAAGAGCTGAGCCAAAACTGAAGGAGCTTTGACTCTCATTTCCATTGGGTCATGTTTAGTACCTAGTGACCAGGTTCTTTTTTTCTTTTGTATTTATATATCAAATTTGGAAACCTCTCATCTTACTCACAAAATGACTCTGGGTGGTGGATAATTAAAACATAAAAACCATATAGAAATATTACATTCCTGTAGGAGGCAATTAAAACAGGAACAAAATAATTAAAATTGAAACTTAAAAAGACTGGGGAGGTTTTGTAAGGCACTGATCAACCCCACAGCTCTGTGCTCCTCTGTGAGCCCCAAGCAAGTTATCAGAGTCAAGTCAAAGGTTGGGAGAGGAGTGGCACCACCTCACCTCTGTGGTGAGAATGCTCCAAAGGGCGGGAGCAACAGCAGAGAAGGCTCTTTTCTAGGTCCCACCTGTCAGAATTCTTTGAATGACAAGAGTCTGTAACATACCTCCCTGACTAGGTGGGAGGGCTGATGTAATATCTAATTATTATGTAATATCTAGCTAATTACAGGTAGTCCTTGACTTACAATAGTTCATTTAGTGAATGTTCAAAATTACAATGGCACTGGAAAAAAAGTGACTTATGACCATTTTTCACACTTACGACTGTTGCAGCTTCCCCATGGTCACATGATTAAAATTCAGATGCTTGGCATATTTATGATGGTCCCGGGGTCATGGGATAGCTTTTGCAACCTTCTGACAAGCACTTTGTCACTAACTAAACAATTGCAATGATTCACTTAACAACAGTGGCAAGAAAAGTTGTAAAATAGCAAATCTCACTTTACACGTTGCACTTAACAACATAAATTTTGGACTCTACTGTGGTTGAGAACTACCTGTTCTCTTTTATCCTTCTATTTAATTGAATACAAAGGAAAATATCATAGCAAATGTATATTTCTGTTCCCCTTTAAAGAGATTGACCTTTCCCCAATTTACAATGTATGCTACATGTTTAGTATCAATAATCCTAGACATTATCTTGAGCCAAATCTTCTTGATTTGCAACAGAAATCAACTGTAGGCCTAGTTCTGATGTTATTCTTCATTTTCCCTTATTGTATGATATTTCCTTATTCCTCCTGCTTATCAAGCTCTCTTCTGATCATCACTGCAGGGTCCAAAATCATTTTGAATTCTGAAAATATGAGTTTTTGCGAAAGGGATGCCCATTTAAGAAAGACTACTTAAGAAAAACTATGGGGGACATGGCCTGGCAAATTGCATCCATTTTTTATTATTAATCCATAGAAAGTGGATTTTGACTTTGCAGAAGGTGAAAACAACTAGCATCCATTTGGTTTCTTAACCAAGTGCCAGTGTGAATCTGCTTAGCCAACTGAAGAGTTGCATCACCAACAGTAATGCAAATGTTGAGATGCAGATGGTTTGAGACTGATGCAAGTACAAACAGCCCACAACAGGATATTTGTGACAAACCATGCTGCTTAGGAAAAAGTAATTTTATTGGGTAAGGAATAAGTTACAAACCTAGCAACAAAATGAAAAACAACTAGTAGTACCACTTCTTAGGCCAGCTGGGCAAAAGCCCCAAAAATGTTGCATTCCAAAACAAGGAGGGAAAAAAAAGATTTTGCTCTTAGAAAAAGTCCAGACAAATGTTTACATTTTTGGTGGTCTGTCTCTGAAATGATCTTGACATACCAGGAATTATCTCTAGGACTTCTGTAAATGATCTGTCATTTGTGCAATCATCTGGCTCATGTCCACTCTCTTACCTTTGGATATACAGTACAGAGTGGCCAAATTCTTTTATTGGATGTCTTTTAATTTAATTTTCATACACATGTATCACATTGGAGCAGGAAGAAGTACAATGGGTTTCATACGAAGATTGTACAAATTTATTCCTGGAGACAGACATGGATCCAAACAAACATACAGAAGAAATTTCTTTCATTATAAACTTCTGTTTCAATCTCTGTTGCCTCACTTCCCTAGCTATTATGCTACAAGAGAGAAGCAACAACCAAAACAATTGTATGTTCAAAATGTTTGAACTCAGTTTTAAAAGATAGCAAAAGAAAACTAATCCTTCTCAAAGCAGCTTCTGGTTGTTGTTATTTAATTATTAACACTTGTGCACTGCAGGTTGGATTAGAAATGATTTTTTTAAAACCACCCATCAGACTTTGCCCCGTAATCCTTCAGCAGACTAAAGTAAACATATGTTCTTTTTTTACTGTTTGGATGTGTCACTGGCATTTGTTTGATATTTCTGCCTGCTGTACTTTAAAAGTGGTGATGATAATTTATTTTAACTAACTTAGCTTGTATTCAACTTGCCAAGGTGGTAAACCCATGTTATTACATTCTATTCATACATGGACAGCAATGAAAAAAGGCAAAATGTTCAGAGTACCCCATTCACATATTTAATGAAAAAAACCTGATGATGATACACTTCCAAGTAGTCATGAATAAGCTCAACATTTTCATTTAGGCTTCAGTGATTTTGCAATTGGATGGCAAACTAGGTGTTAAAGTCCATTGACAAGCTTTAAAAAAAGTTTAAAATGTTATTTATTAATTCTCATTTGGTTTGGAAATATATATGTTGTCCTTGGAGTGTCCAGACCAGTGTAAATGAAATAATAAAAATAGTATACTGGATAATAAAGTGATATGAAAAAAATGAAAACATTATTAATGGCATAATCCGGCCTTCCTCAAACTGGGTCCCTGTAGGTGTTTGGAGACTACAGCTTGCAGAAATCCATGTTTGCAACTTCATGGAAATTCTGGGAATTGTCAAACGACACAAGTGGAAACAATCATGATGGGGAAATTTTGCCTCATCATGGGGAATGCTGTTCTGAATAAATAACTCAAGTGTGTGGTATATTTATGGAAGCATGATAGATTCTCTCATCACACTTAAATGTCTAGGGCTAGTAATAATGTATTTTGAACAATAATATGTGAGCAATTGTGTTTGAGTGCAAAAGGGGGAAAAAAGAGGAATTATAGCTGTGTTACCAAATGGGTGGAGGGAAGATGTGAAATGGCAGATACAGCAAAAATGGTACAAAATATATAAACTGAAAAAGGAAGAATTCTAGAGGAAAGTAAGTGTATCTTCAGATACTGAGCCAATTGTATTTAGGTGAAACCGAACAAGGAAATCAGAAACAGGTTTGGCTCCCTTTGTGGCCCAGAAAACACTATGAGCAAAGCAGCTTATCAAATTACATTACCTCATCAGAGTTTACTCTCCCTTCCAAAACCATGGCCTAAAGCCATGTTACAGCCACTGAATGGGTCTTAGACTAATTTTTCCATGGAATTTGCTGTCTCCAAAGATGCAGGACAGCGGGCTTCTTCTTTAATTCAGGATTACTTTAGATTATAAATCATTCCATTCCCAATTAGCAAGGTTGGAGTAGATTAGAGAAGACCACTTTAAAGAGTAACTGAGGTTGGACACTTGTGCGTAGCAATCAGTTCTGAAGTCCCAAACTGAAAGATATCAATTAGTTTTTCATTGGGCTTTCTTTGTAACCCCAGCTCCTTCTGCTAGTTGATTTTGTCATTGTTGTTCAGTCGCTAGATCATATCTGACTCTTTGAGGCCCCATGGACCACAGAATGCCTAGTCCCCAAATTACATTTATTGCGTCAATGACACCGTCTAACCATTTCATCCTCTGCTGTCCCCTTCTCCTTTTGCTTTCAATCTTTCCCAACATCAGGGTCTTTTCCAATGAGTCTTCTCATTTGGTGGCCAAAGTATTTGAGCTTCAGTATCTGTCCTTCCAAAGAACAGTCAGGGTTGATTTCCTTTGGGGTTGAAGTAGTTGATTTGCACAAAGGCAAATCCAAACCCACACCAATCAATTGTGAATGCATTTTCCAATGAGAGTTCTCCAATAATATTTTCCTCAGCTACTCACCCTGAGCCTGGTTTATGTATACTAGCTTAACAAAACACGCCTAATATCTGGGACTTGTGACTGCCATGAAATTGAATTTTGACTTATTTTATAAAAAGGTTTTATGACATAAAAATAATCATAAAGCAGTTTATGACATAATTCAAAATGCCATAAAACATTTCCTGAGACCAACTCCTAATGTTTGACTGTGTTATACAGTTCAGCGTGATCTATTTCTCAATAGGTGTGGATGTTTGCAATGTCAATCTGTAGATTCTTGTTGGATTTTTCAAATATTATGCAAAATACTGAGGGAAGAAATGAAACTGATAATGTGATTACAAAGACATAACTATGTGGTATTTATAAGAATACCAGGTAAACAATTATAAGTATAGTATTTCATATGAAATGTGCAATAGATAAGCAAAGTTAATATTGAACATTACCTCAACATGTTTTTTTTCAAATTAGGAACGGTATGTTAAGCAGATCTAGCAGTTTTTATAAATATTTATAATCCCCCTTTTGAAATAGTAAAATATTTGAAAAGTGCAGTGAAAGTTAACTCTAACCAGTTAGATATTTTTCAATGGCTTGCTTAGCCAGATTTAGGTATTTTAAACTTTAATTTCAATGAGAGGTATTTCAATGTATGCTTAATAGTTTAATTTAAATGAAAAAGCTGACTGTCTTGTAGATTTAAAAGCCACAGGAGTGGTGCAAAAACCTACTTTTTATGATAACATATCAGTCTGTTAATTAATTGGCCAGGATTGATGGCACCTTTTTGTTATTGGTAATAGGAGCAGAAACGAAACCACCTATCTTAAAATTGATCTTTGAGATGCAAAGGAAACTTTCCTTGCTTTTCTCTTCCCCCCACTGCCTAGACTTACAACTGTTATGACTTATGACAAAAATTCCAGGCTCCATTACAGTCATAAGTCAAGGATTACCTGTATTGCAAAATCAGTTCCTTTAAGATTTGAAGATTTATTTATCATATAGCACATTCATATCATTTTTCAGTAAAAAGGAACACGGGGGTAAATTACAAAACCTAGAAAATAAAATCTGAAACCTTAACACGAAGTTTACAAACAAATACCTAAGTTGCAAATATAATTTTTATTCCGTTTGCTGCAGCCAGAAAATAAATGAAATCTTCATTATAGGCTCTGTTTTGACACTCTGTGTTGGATAGCTTGTTTTTCAGCCCCACAATCACAATTCAGTGATGGTATTTTGCCCTTCTTGTAGAGGACATCTGCACATCTACAATGACCAGTGCGAATATGGTTCGATGTTGTCCATATTGCGCAGGGCAGGTCAAATCCAGGTTTTTCCAGGATGCAGGGAAAGCTTCGTCATTGTGGGGGACAATTTTCTATCCTGTGTTGATTCCACATATTGTGAGTGTTGAAATCATCTTTTACAAATGCTTTAGCAGTAGAGATGGCTCATGGCTGGTTGTCTAGATTTCAACCTATTCCTTTCCAAGCAGGCTATGTTGCTCAGTATTGGCAGCTGGGAATGAACAATAATCTTTGAAGAAATGTTAAGTATTTAACATTTAAACAATTTAAAACACTCACTTGATTTATTAAAAAATACTTTTGGGATCTACTGGATTTCTCAAAGAATATTTGATTAAAGTTGGGTCCCCTTCTTTCTGTTCTAGAGATGTGACACATTTGAAGAAGCTGTAGCACAGATGTTATTATCATGTCCACTGATAGTTTCTTATAGCTTAGATATTATTATTATTATTATTATTATTATTATTATTATTATTATTATTATTATTATTAATTATTATTATTATTATTATTGTAATGAACTGGGTTTTTAGAAGGAAGTTAAGATGCAAAGATGTCAATGCATTGTTAAAGCATACATTCCAGAAAATTGGAGTTTATTAATTTAGATAAATTGTGCCTGAACTATTATGAAAAAAGTGAGCATGGACTACTGGAAAGATACTAATGTAACAGAAGCTGGTTCAAATAAATTTAATTCAGCCTTTGTTTCAACAGAAAGGCAAGCTCAGATCATATGTCTATCTAGTCAAATTTAACTCTATTAAAATTTTAACATAACAATTCATATAAATATATAATTAAGATTTTTTTTAACAGAAGATGATGAGAAGAAGGACTAGTACCCTAGAAACAGTCTTTAAGAATCAGTAAACTAGGAGGTAAATAAGCTTTTTGCTTTTAGGGTTTGCCATTGTCCCCGGGGATGTTGAAAGACATACGTGTAGTAAGCATGGCAAATCTGGATGTTTCTCTCATTGCAGTTTTCTGAGTTGCATTTTTGTTTGCATTTTTATGATTTATTATTTTTATGATTTATTATTTTTATGATTTATGATTTATGATTTATGATTTACTGTTGCATTTTTATGATTAGTGATTCTGAATGATCTATAATATAAAATAAATCAGTGTGATAATATAAAGTGATCAGATATCTATCTATGTTTAATCTTTGTCTTTCATTCATTGCAAAAGTTTAAATTATTTGATGACAAACTGATATATCCAGTAGGGTTTGGCCGTATCTCTCGAAATAATGATATTTGTGGAGGACAGACTTAATTGGGGAAGGAAAGAAAAAGAGGAAATGGATAGTACTTTCCTCTTGAAAGTAGACAGAATGTTCTAACTGGCTGCGAAAGTTTAGAAGCATAAACAAGGGTATTCAAGATGAACTGGAGATATTAGCATGATTTATGCTTTATGCCTCTATTTGCTGGCACTGCACTGAGGGTGTGCCACGTGTGTGGGTGAGACCTTTTTAAAAAATGTAATATATTTTATATGTGCATAAATTTCAATGCATACATTTTCTAAACTACAGCTACTACAACTACAACAAAATAGGGCTGAGATCACCTGCTTATACAGTATATAAGCAAAAACATCAACTAACTTTTTTTAGGATTATTCTCCTGCAGTGCCATTAGAAAATACAATAAATGTAGATCTTAGTCACATTACCAGTCCCTAAAATCTCAACTTTCTAACAATCCCACCCCCAATGGCCAAAGTTTTGTTCCCAAATATTTGGAGTGGGAAACACAGGTTTAAAAAAAAAAAGTTCCTTCTCTGTGTGAATACGTCTGTGGACGCAGAGGGAGATCATTATGATCTTCATATATAAAGAACCAGATAGAACTAGGTGGACTGTTGATTCTTTCTTCAGATCTAGTGAAGGAAGCATCACTTAACAGTAGCATCTTCCATTGCACTTAAAAGTAGATGGTTATAATAAGGAGCAAAAACAAGCTGAGCTGACTTTCACTAGCTGCTGCTTCCCAGTTTCTGCATCCTGAAGTAACAGAGTCACTTGACCTATGAAAGCTTTGTGGTTCATATCTGCATTTAGCAGAAAAGGAGAACAGGACTTTATGGATCCAAGCTAAGCCTTTTGACCTCCAGCCTTGACTTCAGATAGGGACAGGAATATTTCTTTTCCACTCTATGCCTTGAAACCGGCTCTTCTCTGGGACAGAGTAAACTGGCTATCTTAGGCAGTAAGTTTTGGATGATATGAACATGCAGGAAATTTGTTATTGCACGTTTATTATCAGGCCTGGGAGAACTGGGACTTGAAAGATTTTCTGCCTCAAATAGGTAGTATTTTGGGTAGCAAAATGCCTTAGGTTAGACTGGTTCTTCCCTACATTCTGTCAATAGAGAGGACAGAATTGAAAACTGGATTTAGAGAAGCTATGAGCTATAAATTTGCTTCCCACCTAAATCCAGAAACATATCCTCTAATCACGTGCCTAGATGTTGTTGCTACCTTTAAGGGAAAAAATAAAGCTGGTGCATATGTATATGTTCAAGCAAAAAAATGAATAGTGTGTAAGGAAATATGGTACACACATACAGTATATTCATTCCAGGAAGTGCCTGAAACAACGTTTCATGGTTGTTTTCTTCCTTAGATCCTTCCTAAAGACAGTAATTTAGAAAGCAAATCAAATTTATATACAAATTACCCTTGTTAGTTGAATTGATGTAGTGCTTGTCCAAAATTGGACTTTCTAGCATCAGGTGATATTACCATTCTTTGGACACCTGCCCAGAGTAAGCTAGAAGTACATCAATGCGATTATCCTATTTGGAAATGTTGATTGCATTGTATCTAGGTCAAAGATGACTAAATTGAAGGTGAAGATAAGAATGGTCAGAAACACAGTTTTCCAAAATGGTTTAAATATTATTTTGCATATAAAAAACATTTGACCTCTTCAACAAATAGTGCAGAAGAACAATTTGTATCCACACGCTTGGAAATTATCAACCTGGATTAGAAAACATGGGGAATAAATTATCTAGCAGGGAGATGCTGAGGGGAAGAACCCAATCATTATCATGTGTGACTATGGGTGGAAGGAGAATTTCAAAGAACAAATACTTTTCCAAATGCAATTTTGATTATATGCCTTTGGAAAAATACAAGCAATTAGTTTGACTTTGATTATCAATATCTGACATTAAGCAGTATTCCTTACATCATCAGATTAGCAAGTAATTTAGACTGATTTTCTGGGGCATTTTCTCTTTCCCTACCCACAATGTACACATGTATCCACATTCATATGGATGAACATACACATAAAATATTTATTTGTATTTTACATTATGATAATTTTAATAACATTCATAATAATGCACATAAAATATTCTGTTCCAGACTGGAGAGAAATTACTCTTAATTTTCATTTGTAGTGCTGGGGCTGACATCATTCTTGTGAAATGCAAACACTTTGAATGGCCTTCAGCTATGAGTAGTGACGTGTGACCACCACTGCACGTTAAAGGGAAGTGTGTGCATACAAGTGGCCTTGGGGAAGGACAATGACTCTTGCAGAAAAATATTGGGGACCTAAGTAGGGGGTTGGACTAGAAGACCTCCAAGGTCCCATCCAACTCTGTTATTCTGACTCAATCCTGATTCTTCCCAGCTCCCAACATTTTCAGTTTTTTGCTTCTTTGTTTGTAAGCCGGGACTCCATCAAAATTATCCTATAGATAGATTTTTTCTTTCTTTTTGGAACTGGTTCTTTCAAAAGAAACGCCTTCAAAAGGAAAAAAAGGGGGGGGGGTTGGAGGAAGACAAACGCAAATGTAACAACTTAAAGTATCTCAGATATATATTTTTCCGGAGGAGGAGGGGGAAAAATAAAGAACAGACGTGCCCAGAAAGATTGAGAACAGAAGCAAGAAAAGAAAAAGAACGAAACGTGTTTGTTTTGTGTGTTGATATTCATTTCCAAGCTCGCCTCCCACAGTCCCGGGGAGAGAGAGAGAGAGAGAGAGAGGCGAGGCAGATTGGAAGGGAAAGGGTGAGGAGAAATTGCCTTCGGAGCAACGGATTGGTAGGGAAGGTTGCTCCTGAAAAAGAGGGAGGATTCGGCCGCTCCGAATCCATCTGGAGCCTCGAAGGGCGAAAAGCCACGAGAAGCCGAGCTCCTTGAGGGCTTTTAAGGAGAGTTAGAGCTTAATCACAACGACACCCACAAGCTGGACTGGGGTGTTTTACTGGAAACACGGAAAGTTTTTTTTTTTTTTTTTAACTTGCCAGGCTAGGAATTAGGCTCGTTTTGAAACGTTTTCGTCTCGGGGAAGGATTTCCAGGTGCCCGGACTACCTCCTGCGGACTGGAAAGGAGACAGGTGAGACTGTTGGGTTGGTATGTTCCTCAAGTGGGTTTCTGACCCCCCGACCCCCACTTTCCTTCTTATGGGTAATAGGACCTCTGGGAGGTAGTAACAGCAACCCAGAAGAAGGCACCTTGAAGTGTTGCAAATCACACCCACACACCCTTGTAGAAAAGCGTTGCAGTAGTGGAAGAAAGCACTTTTTTTGGTGGGTGGTGGTGGTGGTGCATGACATTTGTTAAGAAGGTTATGGCGATCTAAATGTGCGATTTTACAGTTTCCCCCCCAGACTGGCTCCTTCCAAATCTGGTGGATGGCAGTTCCACTATCCACAGAATTGCCAAAGGGCTGGAATGAATGGGAATTGCAGCCAAGGAGCTCATCTGGGGAAGTGGAAATTGAAGATGTAAAGAGCTGGAACTCACCCATATTTGGAAGGGCCCAGTAAAACAAATCTGGTTGAAAATGGAAATGTATACTGTCTGTGAGAGGGGTGGGGGTGGGGGAAATGGAGGGGTCTATTCTTTAAAACCAATTCAAGTATTTAAGCGTCTGTAAACAGAACCAGGTTCTAGCAGGCTGAAACGGTTTTGCATTGCGGTTAATGCCAGCATCTGGAGAGTCAATGGTTTAAGTTTGGTCACTGATTCTTAGCTTAGTTCAACCTTGCAAATTTCCTAATGGAGTCCTTGGAATATGGGTGAATTTGTACTCTTGTTTGGGTATTGGGGTGATAATGTTCTGCCTTCTGGAAGAATAACCCAGATGATCAGACATAAATTATTAAGCCAAGATATATACAAATCTTTCGCCTATGCATACAAATGAGAGCAAGAACGTCACTTGAGTAAGCAGTTTCAAAAATAAGGTGAATGGAAACCAGTTTATTTTCTGAATGATCCAATTGAGGGGAAAAAATAGCTGCGGAATGGAGATTTTATTGGTATTAAATTGTGTTTTAGTCCAATAGAGAAGTGATTGATGGATTGTGCAGGAGGGTAATGTAAGAAATTGCGTCAAGCATCTGTGGCTGCTAAGTTTGAAAGTGTTTGACAGACTGAACATTCTTCCTTCCTTGACCTTAAATCCTCCCTCCCACCTGTTTGTTCCTTCTGAAATGTTTGAATTATCCTTTCTCTTTTTCAGTTACTATATTTGAGCAGGGTGGATGCAATATGAATGTGAGAAAGACTCACTGGAAAGGGCCTATGCTTCTGGTTTTCATTCATTCAGCATCCTGCACCTACATAATAGCAATTTCTTTTTGAGTGCTTGTCCAGGCTTCCTCAACTGATATCAAGTCTGGGTGGGTGGGAAGAATGCATGGAGGTTAATTACTTATTACATTCAAGTTACAGAAGCTGACCAGGAATGTGAAGATACTAGGGTTCAAATCCATAATCAGTGGCTACTTCATCCAGTCACCAAATGGGAGAGATCAGCCAAATGGATTGTTGTGGTGGGGAAAATAGGAAGAGGAAAGTATATTAGATAGGTCAATGCATAACTGCCTTGAGTTATTTGTAAAAATAATAAAGGCGGAATACAAATAAACAAATGTTCTCAATCCGCTCTTGAAATGGGAAACATGGCAGCTCTTGCTTGCATATTTTACATCCAATTCTGATTCAACTGGTGGAAGATACATTTTTCTTCTTTTCTAAAATGAGACATAAGGCCTCCTGAAGGCAACAGCTCCTTCTCTGTTGCTTTCTGCCAACCTGTATTCATGATCTTTTTAACAAACAAAAAAAGGAAAAGAGTGACCATGAAGGACATTAATAGAAAACCTGGCAGTTTCATTAATAGATAGCTGATATGAGACACAGTCATAAAGACAACTTTGTTTGGTGCTAGGTACACTGGGCAGAAAACACTCAGAAATAGTTTATCAATGTGAAACTTTAACTTCAGCAAATCTGCCAAGGTCAGCTAGATTTAAGGTCGTCCTTCTCCAGCCAGGCACTCCCAGGATGTGTTGGGAACATAATTCCCAAAACTTCAATCAAAAGAACTTTGTGAAGCAAGAATCAGAATTAGAGTCAATTTTGCAAGAGTTGGTGTCTCTGGGTTGCTAGGTTTGGAGAAAGCTTTGTGAAATTATTGCTTGATCAATACCTGTCATGCAAAATTGTTTGGGAAATGTGATGCATCTCATATATTTAGATTTTCCAAATAACATATTGTGCAGTTTAGATTTCTAGTTAAATCCAGCTTCTATTCATTGTTCCACAGCTAACAATGTCAAAGACTTGTCACTTTCCTTATATTATTTATTGACTCATTCATCTTATCTGATTCTGAAAAAATTGCCAATACCTTTCTTATTTGTTTTGAAACTTTTTTTTTTAAAAAAAAATCATGCGTGCCCCCAAATTCAGTCAGATATTCATGTTGCGGAAGGGTGGGCACCGTATTTTTTTGTCCTTTGATTTTCTATTATTAGAATGCTTTTCTAGCAGGAGGTTTTGAGGCTCCCAATATCTACCATTGTGACATGACTTTCTGTTTACTAACTGAAAGGTAAATTAGGGTTTTCTTCCCTGCTTTATCAGTACATAAGCACAGTTGCACAGTTTAGCTTACAGGGGTACATTTAAATAACCAATGTTTTATTTGAAACTACGTACCTGGATCTGTAATTATGCATATCTTTACAAACCATCTTATACATTCCTAAATAACTGCCCCTTGAGTATAATTGTTAATAAAAATAGGAAGAAAGAGAGAGTGCCGTTTGTTGCTCCTCTAATTATCCACCATTATCTGTACAGCCATTTGGGGCCTATTTTTGTTTATTTGTTAGAACATTTCTTTCATGCTGTTCTATTAGGGATTGTCAAAGCTGCTCACCACATAACATTTTATTATAATTTTCAAAAGGACATTAAAAACAATGATTTTAAGAACCTCTCCTGGCTCGTGCTATGTGGAGTGTTCTTCATTTTTTCTGTCTGAAATGTAATTATGGGCAACAGAGGTATTTCGGCATATTGTTGAACATTAACTTTCACTAGCTTAAGGCTGATGATGAGGAATCCGGAAGTTTGATTCCAACATCTGGAGAGTTTCTGATACCCAGTTTAAATTGTTGGATGAGTCATGAGTGGAATTAATGTTGGTAATTGCCTTTTGTGTATACATCTAGAAAGGTATACACATTTCACATTATGTCTACACTTCACATTATTTTTGCATGCATTTTGGAGATTCATAGTTGTGCAGCTATCAGATCCTCAGTCCTAAAGCCCTAATAAGTCTGGCATCTGACATCAACATAAGAACAACCCCAATTCTTGGATGCATGTGGCAGTTTCTACTTATATGTACAGATATCACACAGTACTGGATACATGTTATAAAATTGATATTTATTAGTTGCAGTTTTTTTCTCGTGTGTGTGTGTGTGCACACACGTGCAGTTTTCTTGGCAAGATTTCACAAGTGGTTTGCCATTGCCATCTTCCCAGGGCTGAGAGAGAATGAGTGAGCCAAAGTCACCCAGATAGTTTTTGTGCCTAAGGTGGAACTAAAAATATGGCTTGCATATTTGCATGGAAAATGATCAAGTTATTTAAAATTCTAATGCTTATATTTGCATTTGCTAGCTTTGGTGTATTTCCAATCCTGGTTGGAGTTGGTTTATGTTTTGGAGGGTTTTGTAAAAGCCAACGTCAAATTAGTTTATGCTTTAATTTATTACCTGAATCCAGAAAATGGATTAATATAGTAACCATGTTATACAAATTCAGCCTTTGTGCATATTGGACAAGAAGACTTCCAAGGTTCGTTCCAACTCTGTTATTTTGTTATATGGGTATTGTACACATTTGAATTCACTCTGGTTTTCTAAATTATTTTGCCCACACATACTTTCTAATTTATTATAATCTGACAATCATTACAGTGGAAATGGAGGGAATCCTTGTAAGCATGTGTGTTTCCCTGTTAAATTATCAAAAACAATCATATTAATTTCATTCAGTTACTATATGCTTTCTGATCCCTGTCACTTTTATCTGATGCTGCTGCCATTTGCAATGTGGCCTCAGGTGTGCTACTAAAAGGCTGATGCAGCTGTATTTCCTTAATAGAGGCCACTAGTGATTTCCCTGCAATACAGGTAGTTCTTGACTTACGACCACAATTGAGCCCAAATTTTCTGTCACTAAGTGAGACATTTGTTAAGTGAGTTTTGCCCCATTTTATGACTTTTCTTGTCACTGTTGTTAAGTGAATCGCTGCAGTTGTTAAGTTGTAAAGTGAATCGGGCTTGACCATTGAGTTTTCTCGTCAGAAGGTCGCAAAAGGTGACCACATGATCAGCAATCGTCATAAATATGAGTCAGTTGCCAAGTATCTGAATTTTGATCATGTGACCATGGATGCTGTGTGAAAAACAGTGATAAGTCACTTTTTTCAAAGCTGTTGTAACTTTGAATTAGAATTAGAAGAACTTTATTGTCATTATACAAGTACAATGAAACTGTGGATGCACCCCAGCAACTGTTCTCAATACAATAAAACCAAAGCACTTAAAAATGAAGATAAGAAAAATAGAGTACCCACGTCTCCATTTGCAATTTGAGAGTACAATATCTACGAATATACAAAAAATATACACAAAATATCCAACACTGACTGTAATGTTTAGCCGAGTATAATACACAAGAGATGGATTGTACTGTAATATGTTATTATACATCTGAATGGGGTATTGAGATTTCACATCTTTTCACATCTTAATAAGGTAGTGGCTTCGTGTTTATTTTATCAATAAATGAACTGTTGTAAGTGGAGATCGCCTATAAAATGAAATTGCCCACTGTCATATCTTGTGATAGGAGAGCAAAGAAATACAGAGTTTTTTCTGCCAATCAGAGATTGCCCAGACTTATGCAACCCTATCTGAAGAGCCACTTCAACAGCATAAGAGCAGATAGAGTGTGTTTAACATTATCCTTATGGCCAGTCCCAATGGATAAAGAATTGTGAAATGTAGAAAATAGTTAAAGCTTTGATTATTTAGTGAAACAGACATCTATTTTGCATAAGTCTAAAAAGATGGGCTGAAAACAACTTCCCACAAGATCTTTGTTTTGTAAGACAAAACTTTCACTGCTAAGCAGAGACCTTTAAAATCACTACAAGGAGCAAGAAATACACAGCTTGAGCCATTAAAATGTTATTAAAAGGCAGCAGAGTCCAATTTAATTTCACAGCAAAATACCTGACACAGCTGGGCAGCAGGATTTCAGTGGAGTCAAGCATGTGTGTGTGTGTGTGTGTGTATAATTACACACACACAAACATTATTGTGTGCTGAATCAGGTATTATGTATAAGGTGACAGGTTCATTGTTTTTGTAAGAACAGACTCCTATGCAGTCCTCTGCTGATGGTAGAAAAAGGGATTGACATATGCTTTTGTAGGTATGATTATGAATAGCTTTTACATGCATAGTACAAAAGGGTTGCTTATTACAGGTGAACTGTATAAAAAAAAAAATCCGTGTAGCATTTAAAGATACATCAGTACTAGCACTTCAATTGAATGGGCAGCATAAAAGTTTATATCAATATTAAATATGATTTCTAAAATGTTACTAAACATAAGATTGGCTAAGCCATTCAATTAATAAATATAGCATCAGTAAACAGTTGCACGATGCATTGAATTCATTTATAATGTTAGAAAAGTTTCAAGTTTTGAGCTCAATACCTAAAACGAAAGTCTCCATTCTGTGGTTATTTCTTGTGGTGTATAAATGTTAAAGAAAAAAGAAAAAAAAGGAACTGCTGGAAAAATAAATAAATGAGTGTTTAATGTCTTAACTTCCTTTTTTTATATTCTAACCAATTTAGAATTTTAAATTCAGATTCAAGCCAGAATTCTTTTCATTTACACAATATATCACATAGCAAGGATAATACAGACACATAATAATTTTTCAGAGGTTCTATATATATTATAAATCAGACTTAGTTATGACCAATGACACTGATCTTGCATTTCTCTCTAGATTGACTGAGTGGAAACATTTTGCTTTAATTTCCCAATATTTTCTTTATATAAACATTTTACATCTTGGTTGTGAGCTGTTTTCTCAGGTGTTAATTTTTTGCAGTTTAAATTTACGTATTTTCAATGTGAATAATATAATAATGCTGGATTTTACATAAAGAATGTAATATATATATATATATATATATATATATATATATATATATATATATATATATATATATATATATATATATATTTGTTTTCTTAAGTTTTCGCGGGTACTTACATGTATGGTGTTCGGCTTGGTTCGGGTATTTTCCCACGTCATTGTAGTTCTTTTAAAGTTGTAGCAACGTTTCAGCAGAATCTCATCTGCCATCATCAGAAGCCTGATGATTCTGTGATTAGGGTCATGATGATTCTGTGATCAGAGAAGCCATAGAGATTGAAAAAAGACCAGAAAGCATGAACAGAAGAGATGATTCCACCAGGCTGTCAATCATTTGGAAGCCTGCACTCACAAACAAAAAAATCTCCACACCACAAGCCAGGCAAACACCTGGGCACAAACAGATCCCCCTGATACCTCCAGCTCAAACACACCCCAACCAGGCACCCAGATGAAACCCAGCTTCCTAACTAATGATAGCCGTCCATTTACCCGAAGCCAAGCTGCACTAAAGGCCTCCATTAAAGCAACACAATGCTGCCAGCCAATCAAGATACAAAAAGAGCCAAAAAACAGACAGAAGATATTAGAGACACCAATCAAGCAGAACACAGCAAACTCCGAGACCAATAAACACAGACCAAGACTCCCAACCAATCAGGATGAAGAAAAACCATTCTGGCACAGCAATAGGCTGCCCCAAATTCAAATCTGAAACTACTGTAAAAGTCTGACTCACAGACGGACACAATACAGAAGCCTGATGATGGCAGATGAGATTCTGCTGAAACGTTGCTACAACTTTAAAAGAACTACAATGACGTGGGAAAATACCCGAACCAAGCCGAACACCATACATGTAAGTACCCGAAAACTTAAGAAAACAAATATATATATATATATATATATATATATATATATATATATATATATATATATATATATATATATATATATATATATATATATATCAACAGGTAGCATGTAAGAGGCTGTATAGCTGAAAAGCTGAATTATCAGCACAAATATATCCATATATAAGCAGGAATAATTCCCAAATGGGACTTGCTACCAGGAAAGCGGTCATTGGATTATTGCTGAAAAGACTGGACACACATGAACTAAAACTGCTTTGGTTAAAAAACAGCTTTATTTTTAAATCCTAAATTATAATGTAGATTTGCATTAAAAATATACAGAATATTGTTACACATCTTGTTCCACAGCAAAATTACAAAAGAAATCCACTTTTTGAAAAGTGTTTGCTTTAGTCAGAGCTCCATTGGAGTTAAAAAGACAGCCTATCATTCACTGATATGCCAGTTATAAGTATGTATGACTGCTAATGAAATGCAGATTGGAACAGATGGTCTGTGGAGTACAGCAAGTGCTCTGTTATCTGCTAGTAGTTGTTCCTTCTGGTGAGCAATGCCAAATTATGATGGAAAAAGCAAGCATAATTTCCAGGAATGATATGCCATGCTAAAAGTTATGCTTCAAGGAAGAAACAAGTTCATCACTATAATTAGTATACTAATTTCACATAAAACTGCTTATATAATTCACATTTTCTGCAATTGTGCACGAATGGAATTTTGCATATATTTTGCACATGGTGCAGAATTCAAATAACTTTTCATGTTGCATTCTCATTTCCCAGCAATCTGTTTTGAGCCTAAAATACGCAGTATAGACTCACGCACTGCCCCATACTAAGCATTTTTTAGCATAAATGTGCACAAGACAATTCTCCCATCAAATATACCATAGAGGAACAACATCTTAAATATACCAGTTGGGCTCGATTTATAACCATAGTTGGGACTGGAAATCTGGTCGCAAGTCATTACAGTTGTAAATTAAGGAACCACTTGACCTGATATGATTTTACGATCTTTGTAGTGATTGTTAAGTGAATATCTCAAATCAGATTCTCAAATCAGAATAGAGCTGGAAGGGACCTTGGAGGTCTACTAGCCCAACCCCCTGCTGAAGCAGGAGACTCTATACCATTTCAGACAAGTGACTGTCCAGTCTCTTCTTAAAAAAAAACCCAGTGATGAAGCACTCACAACTTCTGGAGGCAAGCTGTTCCACTGGTTAATTGTCCTCACTGCTGAGAAGTTTCTCCCTAGTTCCAAGTTGCTTTTCTCCTTGATTGGTTTCCATCCATTGTTTCTTGTCCTGTCTATAGATGCTTTGGTAAATAAATTGACCCCTTTGCGGCAGCCTCTCAAATACTGGAATAATGCTATCATGTCCCTCCTTGTCCTTCTTTTCTCTAGACTAGCCAAAACCTTAATCCTGCAACCATTCTTCATAGGTTTTAGTCTCCATGCCTTTAATCATCTTAGTTGCTCTTCTTTGTACTTTTTCCAAAGCCTTAACATCTTTTTTGTAATGTGGTGACCAAAACTGGATGCAGTATTCCAGGTGTGTCCTTACTAAAGCTTTATAAAGTGTTATGATGGTTGTAAATGCAACTCTTCGGTCTGATTTAAGCATGGTATATAAAATCATACATTGCAATGTCCTACCTGTCAATGAATACTTCAGCTTCAACCATAACAACACAAGAGCACACAATAGATACAAACTCAAAGTTAACCGCACCAAACTTGATTGCAGGAAATACGACTTCAGCAATAGAGTGGTCAATGTCTTGAATACTCTACCCGACTCTGTAGTTTCTTCCCCAAACCCCAAAAACTTTAACCTGCTTAGACTGTCTACTATTGACCTCACCCCTTTCCTAAGAGGTCTGTAGGGCGTGCATAAAGCGCACCAACGTGCCTACCGTCCCTGTCCTATTGTTTCTCTTATTCTTCTTTTATTTTTCTTATATGTACCCATTTCATGTATTCACAACTATGTGTACACTTATACTTATTATCTTGTAAACAATTGGCAAATCAAATAAATAAATAAAAAATAAATAAATAAACTCCATTGATTCGAACGGGAGCTTTTGCTGGAAAACAGCAAAAAAAGTTGCAAATTGTGGTCACATGACCACAGGACACTCAACTTGTCATAATGATGACCTTTTGTTATGTGTCCAATATGCAGTCACGAGACCCGGGGGGGCAGCGGTGGCACAACCATTCATGATGGCCAGTGTGCTTTATAAGACATAAAGCACCCATTCTATGGCTGTCATAAATGCAGTCATTAAATGACCAATTGTAAATTGAAGTCTATCTGTATATAATGAATAATGAATAACACTGAAGTGACTGTACCAAGGTTATCACCAATATGAGATGGAAAACAAGTGCAGGCAAAATCACAATTTATAACAAAAATTGACCTGCCTTAAAACAATATAAAATGCCATGATCATAGAATGTCTAATTGTCTAGGTCAGGGGTCCTCAAACTTGGCAACTTTAAGACTTGTGGACTTCAACTCACAGAATTGGCTGGAGAATTCTGGGAGTTGAAGTCCATAAGTCTTAAAGTTGCCAAGGTTGGGGACCCCTGCTCTAGGTTATCATTGATGGAAATGGAAGATACACAGTGCTTTCTTGATTGCTTACATCTCTGGGACTTAATTCTTTGATTCCCGACACATGTAGGACATACCATGTAGGTAATTCTTTATCATTTCCCACAATCTCATTTCTCACTTAGTAGCTTGTTTGAATTGTCAAACAATGCCATCTGTTCTACCGCTATATCAACAGTATCCCAAATGGATACATAAGAAGAAAAAGAAACTGAGAACATGAATGTCAGCTAAGTTTTTGGCTGCTCCTACGCATATCCCCAAATCTCAGCGAGGACGACCTCTGTAAGATACCTCATTTGTTTCCTTCAGCTGGACAGGTGAACAAAGAATCCTTACCTGAATCACAGCTTTCTGGTGACCTCATGAAGCAGTAAACGGAGAAGGCATGCTCAAAAGACCAAACTCTTTTGAGTTGAGCTTGACTGTTGATGACGGTATGAACCTTATATTTTCTGGGCAACAGTAATAGCTTGTTTTCTTGTCCAGAAGTTCTTGTCATGTCCAGAGAGCAGCACCTTACACCATGGCCAAGACTTCCTACCAACTAGAAGTTAATGGCCGGTGACCTCATGGGTACCCAAAATAGAGATAGCAAGCTGTGGGCCTGCACCCTGGAGACACAGCTGACCTTGCAAAGTGGCGTTCAATCATCTGAAAAGTGGACCCTGCACTGCAGGAATATGTTAGGAAGAAGAAGTAGTAGTAAATAGCTTGTTCTTGGCTTCTTTCAGGATGTTTATTTTATTTCAGCCTAACCTACAGCCTTGGGATAAGGTCTTCCCGATTTTATTTTATTTTGTTGAAATCTGCCATTAGGGAATACAGGTAGTTCTCGACTTACAACAGTTCATTTAGTGACCATTTGAAGTTGCAACGGCACTGAAAACGTGACTTATGACCTTTTTGCACACTTTCAACCTTTGAAGCATCCCCATGGTCACGTGATCAAAATTGGGATGCTTGGCAACTGACAATATTTATGATGGTTGCCCTGCCCCAGGGTCATATGATCACCTTTTGCAACCTTCTGACAAGCAAGGTGAACAGGGAAGCCATATTCACTTAATTACTATGTTACTAATTAGATAGCTGCAGTGATTCACTTAACAACTATGGCAAGGAAGGTCATCAAATAGGGACAAATTCACTTAACAACTCCCTTAACAACCAAAATGTTGGACTCAATTGTGATTGTAAGTCCAGGATTACCTCTAGTTGCTTGAAGTCTTGACCACTGTTCACTAATAATGATGACTATAGATACATATCTCTGATTCATAGTTCATAATTCACATAGGAAACATACTAGAATAATAAATAGAGCTGATATATGTGACTTAATTCTCAATTTCAGTAGTAATTGGGAAACTGCAAACTGATCTCCCAACTTTGATAGAAAACAGAATAGTCTTCCTTTTTATGACGATAGAGTTAGGGAAAAGACTATTTCAGGTTTTATAGTCTACCAATACCGTGACATAAGCTTGGTAATACTTACCAAGTAAATCATTATTTGGTGATAAGTTTAATTAGTTCCCGAGGGTCAGGGAGGCGTTGGGAGGATGGTTACCAATGAGAAACCCAATACCATAGAGAAGTCGTAGTTTCCACTGAATGGCATACTCACTTCCAAGCAATTGTGACTAATTATAGAACTAGAGTTTATACAGACTTTTAAATGCATATTGAAAATGATTGTATAATGCCAAGTGTCTAAGCAGAATTTATATTAGATAGAATTATGCATTAAACAAGCACATTTTTCAAATGTTGTTTATGACTTTGCAAGAAGATTTTAGGTCCTAGTGAATACAGAATGCAAAAAAGATTGTTCAACCCTTTAGCATTTGTACCAGTTTCTGCAGCATAAACTGGAACTTTGCATATCTTTACCAACATCCGCATACAGATATCAATTGTTTTCAATTAATACTCAACAGAAGGTGAAATTTCTCACTGTACTTTTGTCAGAACATTTTTATTGAGGGTGACAAAATATTGGTTCAGAAAGGGACAGTGAAAATAGCTATCGAAGCTGCTGAACTGGTTTGTTTAGCTGGAAATACTGTAAGTCCCTGAATTTAGCAGGATTTGAATGGGCATGCAAAAAACTGTGCTGCAAGTATTTGATTTTTTTTTCCAGTTTCAAAGTGAATTTTGAGATAGATTGATCATTGACAGCAATCAATGGTTTATTTTTACTGAATATAATTACATGGTTAGCCGAAGCTATGGTCATATTTTCCAAAATATGGTTTTCTCTTTTGCAGGTTTGATGTAGCTGCCCTGTGGGTAAAATCTTCCATCCTCTAATGCAGGGGTGTCAAACTCAAGGCCCAGGGGCCAGATTTGGCCTGTGGGGCTGCCCTGGAAACAGCGAAGGACTGGCCCGCGGTGCCTCTGCCAGTGAAAATGGAGCTCCGAGCTCCATTTTAACTTGCAGAGAGTTGCAGGAAGCTGTTGCAACCTAAAATGGAGCTTGCAAGCCCGTATTCACTGGCAGAGCATTCAGGCCGCCATAGGCGCCCCCGACACAAGTGACGTCGAGCTGGTCATGCCCCCCCTGGCCAGCCGCCCCAAGGTCAAACACAACCCTGATGTGGCCCTCAATGAAATCAAGTTTGATACCTTTGCTCTAATGCAAGGATATTCAGTGAGATTCCCACGGTTACCACTTTCGGCCTTTTTGCCAAAAACTTTTATTTGTAAAATTCTTGATTCTTTTCATTAAAACAAAATTAAAATGATAAATTAAAATGCTTCCAACCATCTTTAGTTACAGGAGAGTTATCTGGGCACCCCATAAACTCCTAAGAAAATTTATGGCTGATATCTAGTTCTGTGTAGAAAAAAGTGTTACCTGCCCTAACAACAACAACTGGGCAGCTGGGATGAAAAAGAAAACCTGGAAAAGCAGGGTAGAAAACAGAGTAAGAAGCAGCGTCATTGTTTTCTTTAAGAAGTAAACAATAAACTAATTCATTATACTGTAACTTTCATGGAGTTTAATTTTAATAGTCTACAGAATTTTAACAAAGTCTTTAAGGAACCACAAGATTGTTGGGTTTTTTTTTGTTACTACCAACTAACACAGTTCTTCCTTTGGAAACTGTTTTAAGTAGATGTTATATCCAACTAATTTGTGTGGTTCCCTTAAACAAAAATAAATGTAAAGGCAATTGAACGGTTTTCCTTATTACATGTAGTGCTAGTTTTTTCTAATTAAATAAAGGGATAAACTATTTTTTGTTCCTTTGAGGTTCTTTGAGAATTTCCTTGAAACAACTCTTTAAAAAAAATTCTGTAAACCCTAAAAGTACATCTGAAACTAATCTTTCTGCAGGAAGGTCTCAGAAACTATAGTATAATCTTTAATCTGAAAATTAGCTTCTCAGGGTCATAGAGCAGATAGGAAGACTTGTGAAGAAGGAAAGCCCCCAGAATAGTGGGTAATCTCTTGGGGGTGTAAATGGTCCTGTCTGTAGCTCTATTTATGACAAAGGAAAGGAGGAAAGCTTACATTTCAACAGGTGGTTGCTGTTACATGAATGGATTGAAAATAATCTTTATTATTACAATTCTTTTTTTAATTAAAGAAATTCTGATATATGACAGGAGTAGAAGAGTTCATAGCTTTAGTTTATTGTATGATGGGAAGCCTGTTTGTAAAAGCCTTGGGTTAGCATTTTAGGCATGCTTAGATACTTCCAGAACATACAGTGAGTGTTTATCTTTCATCATTTTGGCAATTAAATGAAGTTTAGATGGGATGACGATAAAAGACCTTATTCAGTCAGAATAGCAGCAAGATGAACATTATCAACAGCTCAGGGGGAGCTTTCAGAACAGTTACCTTACCACCCCCACAAAAATTCAACAAACCATGTATTGAAAGAGGAAGATTGTGTTGATCTATTTATACACACACAATAACACACATGGAGAGAAGTATACACACAGAGATACTCATCAGAGCAGTTTGTCTCAATCTCTGTCAACTTGAAGATGTGTGGATTTTAATTCCCAGAATTTCCCAGGGATGAGGTTGAGAAACACTACATTAGAGGCTACTACTCAAAGGACAGATAGACATTGTAAAGGCTGGTCTTTTCAATCATCATGCAGTTTTTCAGCTTATTACTTACAGTCTTAATCAGAAGCCAAAAAAAAAGCAAATAGATTATTCTCACCCTCGAATCAAAATAATTTGACAGCAAGAAGGTGCTGAAGGGGGGGAAAAGCAACTTTAAATTAATTTTAAGAGTCTCTTAAACCATAACAGCTCTGAAATATTGAATGTAAATTGGTAAAAGATTACATAATTATTTTCAGGCTGAACTGGTCACTCCAGCAAGAAGTCTTCTCCCTTCTTCCAGCGTGTGTCCTTTTCTTGACCAAAGTCTTATTCCTTGGTTTTCATAGAGGATTGCTGCCTTATTTTTAAAGGAGTGGCTGCTCAGTGGAGCAGAATGCTCCCAGCAAGGGAGATCAAGAGAGGGAGAGCAGGATCATTGGCATCAACAGAGCTTGAAAAGGTTGGTAGAAGGTGGAAAGAGCTGGAAAAGAGGCTCCTGAACTCTTTTCTACCCCAACGAACCATTAAAGGCTCTGTGAAAAGTGCAGATAAGTGTTTGGTGAAGTCCAGTGAGACTTGGCAGGGCTTAGAAGGTAGGTGTTTGATTGGCTGAGTCCTGCTAGGAAAGACTCAATGCACCAGGGTCTTCAAACTTGACAGCGTTAAGACTTGTGGACTTCAACTCCCAGAATTCCCCCTCCAGTCATGTTAGCTCAGGAATTCTGGGAGTTGAAGTCCACAAGTCTTAAACTTGGCCAAGTTTGAAGACCCTTGCAACACGCTTTAGAATGGATCACGAGATTATGGAAGCATTCTAATATCCCATTGGGACAGCTGTCCCACAACAGCCTCCAAAGAAAGGAGCCGAGGAGGAAACTGATCACAGGGAAACATGGGTGTCATCACAGGTGAGAGATAAGGAGCTGGAAGATGTGATAGACACTGGGAGGAGTTAAATTAAGCATTTTTCTAAAAATGGTTCAAGGGATTGCTTTGCCACCAGATTGTATGAGAGAGATTGACAGGGAAAGGCCAGTCTGAGGACAATAATATTGCTGATTTTAGGTAGTCTTGAGAAGAGCTGGGAAACTGATAGATGTGTTGGGGAGGGAACTCCGCCTAGACAGAGAAGGTGAGCCAATCCCAGTAGAGATTGGCCAAGAGAGATATGATGAGGGAGTCCAGGCAATTATTTGATGCTGTCCCAATTTTGACTCTGAAAGGTCCTGATGGCCAGATCACTAACGACATTAGCCTTACCATGTCAGCTTAGAATAAAATCCTATTCATTACTTGATAGTAAATGAAAAGAAAGACTTAGTCTATTATTATTGAAACCTGAAAGTTGGACCATAAGAAAGGCTGAGTGCCAAAGAATTGAGGCCTTTGAACTATGGTGCTGGAGAAGACTCCTGCGAGTCCCTTGGAATACAAGGTGATAAACTGGTCAGTCCTAGAGGAGGTCAACCCTGACTACTCTTTAGAAGGCCAGATACTGAAGATGAAACTCAAATACTTTGGCCACCTAATGAGAAGGAAGGACTCACTGAAGAGCCTAATGCTGGGGAAGATTGAGGGCAATAGAAGAAGGGGACAACAGAGAATGAGGTGACTGGATGGAGTCACTGAAGCAGTAGGTATGAGCTTAAATGGACTCCAGAAGAGGAGTAGAGGACAGGAAGGCCTGGAAGAATGTTGTCCATGAGGTCGTGATGGGTCGGACACGACTTCGCAACTAACAACAAAACATTGGAACCTGTTTGGGTGAAGGTGGAGATGTTCCCTTTTCACAAATCTGCCCTCCCAGGTTTCAAGACTTACAGCAATGTTGATGCCAAGGCTGGGGTTGTTCATCTATAATGACATTTCTGCTATAATTGGCAAAGGGCTCTGCTGCTACTATTCTAGGAAATGAGTGCTGGAATGTTAAATTGGTCTATAAAGACAAATTTGTATATCGGGTGTCCTGTTGCCTAATAGCATTCCTTGCCTAGGCTCCTGAATTTGATCTCAGGCCCTGATCCTCTCATTTTTTGGTGCAAGTGGCCTCCTCCCCCAGGCCTGGGGCAGGGGGGACTGCACAGCCCTAGATTTGAAAGCTTTCATAATAAACAGAAGCTGTGACATAATCTGAGACACAATGCACCCAGGGAGTTTTGTAACTACATGATCTGGATAGTAAAAGTATCTCTTTTAGCCTTGGCTAAGATCATTTTCGTATGCAAGTGAAATTGAGAGTCACCCGCGATCTCTATAGAATAAACAAAATAATCTACCTTATACATCCACTTGTAGTTTCTTACTGGTTAAATATTGTCACTATGGTGAACCAGGTTCTTGAAGTGCCATTAAAGTTTAAAGATGTTAATGTTTTGCTAAACTATATTTAAAATTATCTAGAATCTTTCAGTGTTACTCTTTCAAACACTTACAGTGTTTAAAATGTTACTCTGTAAGCCACTATGAATCTTGTAGCATACAGATCCAACAAACACATACTGTACATACCTAAACAGATTCATATCCAGCCAGCCATGTTGGGGTAGAAAAGATTAGCTCTTCAGATGATTTCAGTTTACCATCCTTTCTCTCTAAAGCACTGGTTCCAAAACTTTGGTGACTTCTACATGTCTGGAGTAGCCACAGTAGCTATTTGCTGAGAAGTTTGGGAGTTTATCTGTACAACTGAAAGTTGTCAAAGTTGGGAATTTACTGCTCTGTACCAGAGGTGGTATTCAGCAGGTTCTGACCAGTTCTGGAGAACCAGTAGCAGAAATTTTAAGTAGCTCGGAGAACTGGCAAGCACCACCTCTGGCTTGGAGATTTTGCAGTGTCCTTTACCTGCCACGCCCACCAAGCCACACCCACAGAACCGGTAATAAAATTTTTTGAATCCCACCACTGCTCTGTACCGCTACATCTACCATTTTAAAAAAAATTACAATATTGTATAGAGGCTATCAAAGAACTGTAACTTATCTTTGAGGGAAAGAGCTCCAGTTCTTCAACAGTTTTAGAGTTGTTTTGTTCGTTAATTTATATTTAGAACTTCAATGGGACATAAAAGTACTTCTCTATTTTTTTTTGTATAATAAAACCCATATTAGATTGGGCTGAAAGAATTACGGCCCAGGGGGATTTAGTGAATGTTGAAGGAGGATTTGAGCCTCAGTGTCTTAATTCTTAGAACATCTACTTTCACTTCTCGATGTGCATAACACCAACTCATAATCTTTGTACAACTGAAGAAGTGAAAGGTATACATTTCGATTATAACTTTCATTATTACCTGGAGGACATAGTGCCTATAATCCAAAAATTGTGGGAACTAGTTTAGGAAATCACGGGGATTCATGTGAACTGAAGAAAACAGTAGTCAAATATAATCTTATCCTTAGAAACTTTTGAATGGATTAGTGTTGGCAACTTTAAGATACATGGGCTTCAACTCCCAGAATTTCCGAGCCAGAAGTGCTAGGAATTTCATTATTTCACTAATACCTCAGAACATTTATGAGGTTATAATAAAATAATCCTTTGGTCACATTGAAGTGCTTAAAGTATATGCATGGTATTAAATGTTATTAAAATCAGTTATCATTGCACATTTATAACCATGATATTGGTATAGGATTCGCTTTTGAATTAATGCAGAATTAACTATCAGATTATTGTGTTTACTAAAAGGGTGGATCTAGTGCTTTTTCATAAGGAAACAGAACTGTTAAAAACAAAGTTGGACAAAGAGATATAATTGCAAATTAAAGTAAATTGAAGGGTGATAGAATAGTCTAATCTGGCAAACTGTCCTTTCCATCTGCAGGAAGTTAGGCTTATGGGGATACAGTTTTAAATGGATGTTTGTATAAACAAAGGACTCTTTCAGTAAAAAAAAAGAAAGAAAGAAAGAAAGGCTTACCAAATATTTTGGTATAAGATTAGAGTAATTATTAGTTTTCATTTTGGATTTCATGGGAAGCAATTTATTTTAATCAGTCCACTCTTTTTGGGAGTGACAGAAGTTAATATAAATCAGTTGACTGTTACATTTTAAGGTTCAATAGATTATTGACATTAGCATCATTAATTAAAACAGAATTTGAATGGCGGAGCTTGCCAAAACAATCTATCTAATTTGTATGATGATTTGTACATAGTAGAAGGCAGAATTAAACACTTATTAGATAACATGTACTCTGGGGCAATTAAAAGTATAAACAGAAACCCAAGATGCTTTTTCTCAGCTTGTAGAGGGGAAAAAGCCTTATCTACTGGATTCTTCTTGTTATTTTAAGTGTTCACCTTATTCCACCCAAAAAGTTGACAGTATAGATTATGAGTTCTACAAAACACATCCTGTTATTGCAAAACATAATAAAAACAATTTATCAGTATGCTATTGAACCATGTTAGTAGAACTGGGCTATTTATTGCTTGTTTAACATAAGTACTGTAGAGCAAGTTATTTAATAAAACAAAAGTTGGAGGCTTTGTGTTAGATATTAATGTAAATGAGCAATTAAATAGATCATTGGTGCTTTTCTTTCAAAATATTGAAATTTAAATATTGATATTATATAGTGATTTTCTGGATTTCATCCTAGAAGTCCTAAAAACATTTTTTCCCTAATATATAAAATTTTGTATATTTCTGCAAGCTTTTATAATTAGGTGTAATAAATTATGGAAATATGTACTACTCCTGCTAATACATTGTTTAAATGTGATTTCTTTGCAAAGCATAGATTTAATAGGACATTGAAATTTTGTTTCACAATAAAAGTTTGTAAACAGAGGCTATAAATGCTCTTGTCAGATTATAGTATGCATAGTTGAAAATGTTGGTTTGACAACCCAGATTAAAAGTTTAATCTAAAAAAAAAACCCTAATCCCTTTAAAAGAACTGCATTTTCTTGGTTTGATACTGTTAAGATTCTCAAGTCATTTAATACAATAGTCCATTTTTTACTTTCTTCACTTTGCTATATTTTGTTTCTATGGGAAAAGTAGAAGGCTTTCAATATATTCTGTGAAAAGATTAGCTTCTTCAAACCAACTAAGAATTTCTCACTATATGAGAATAAAAGCCTTTTTTATAGGACCCGTTTCTGATGGGAGTTTACCCCCAAATGGTCAAGAGATGCCAAGAATTGCTTTGGTTCATCTCTTGTTCTTGTATTGAGTGTGCATGTTAAGTCAAGAGTTCTTATGTGAGGCAGATTTGAAAAGATGGCATCCACGCTTAGTCTGTTATAAATGAAAGAATCAGATGGTCTTTTCTACCTGCAATCAACCAACCAACCAATCAATCAGAATAGAGCTGGGAGGGACTTTGGAGATCTTCTACTCCAACCCCCTGCTCCAGCAGGAGGCCCTATACTATTTCAGACAAATGGTTGTCCAATCTCTTCTTAAAAACCTCCAGTGATGAACAACTCACAACTTCCGAATGCAAGCTGTTCGACTGGTTAATTTTTCCTCACTATTAGGACATTTCTCCTTAATTCCAGGTTGCTTCTCTCGTTGTTTAGTTTCCACCCATTGTTTCTTGTCTTGCCTTCTGGTGCTTTGGAAAATAAGTTGATCTCTTCTTCATAGAATGGAATAGAGTAGAGTAGAGTAGAGTAGAGTAGAGTAGAGTAGAGTAGAGTAGAGTAGAATAGAATTCTTTATTGGCCAAGTGACAAGGAGTTTGTCTTGGTGCAAATGCTCTCGATGTACATAAAAGAAAAGATACATTTGTCAAGAATCATAAGGTACAACACTTAATAATAGTCATAAGGTACAATAAGCAATCAAATCATACTAGGAAACAGTCTGTGAAAGTATTCTAAATACTGGAATACTGGTATCATATCACATCCTAGACTTGAAGGCCCCAACAATCATTATGTTTCATTTGTTTATAAAATAACTGAATTAGAAGTTTCTATCTCCATTTCACATATCGAACCAAAGAAAAATTTACTGGCAGAACAGTTTACTTCAGGACCCAGTTTATAAAGCATTGCTTTATGGCTTATTATATATAAACTTGTATTAAACTAAACTGCCTTGATTCCTAATTTCCTGAGCTTAACTATATAATTTTTTTCTCATTGAGCTCTGCATGTGAATCTTTGGAATATATGGGAGCCATGTAAACGTAAGATGAATGAAAAGTACAGGTAGTTCTTGCTTAACAACCAACCCCTTAGCGACTGTTCAAAGTTATGAGGGAGGCCTCCCCTCCCAGAGGTATTTTCAACATGGTTTGGGGCACTTAGCAATTAACTTCCAGTTAAAGCCATTTGTAGCATCCCACAATCATGTGACTGCAATTTTCAACATTTTTTTGCTGCTAGTTTTTAGCAGTTACTTCTGATTTCAGGCACAAGACACCCATTGGATAAAATGGGTTTGTTTAACCACCACATTCATTTAATGACTGCCATGTTCACTGTGCTCATCTAACAACCACAGTGTTTGCTTAATGACCACTGCAAAGCCCATAAAATTGGGCATAGTTACAGGAAGACCCACTTAGGGTTCTCCACCACCACAATTATGACTAATTCCAGGCTCAATTACAGTTATAAATTGAGAGATATGTGTAGATATGCCCAAAACAGAAAGTAAATGAAAAAATACAGACATGTTTTCACATGCAGGTTGCTCTTGTTCATTCGTGGCACAATGTATGAATTTGGCAAACTAAGGTTTATTCAGCAACTTGGAATTTTTAGAAAATGGGTTTGAAGCAAACCATTACGTGTGTGGGGTGTGCATAAATATGAATCAAGGAAGCAAATCAATGTCTAACATCTGCTAATCTGCTCCCTTAAGGAGTGAAGAATCTCAACTGCTTAATTTAAGGAATAAAACCCACTTGGCACATTGGATCAACATATGCTCCAGCTTCTTTGGAGAAATTAAAGTAACTTTGGCATGTTCAGGCATAATAATAAGTAAAAAGTCACTTACAAATTCAAGTCCTGCCAACAACCACAGAAATCAGTCGTTATGCTGATTAAATTCCACAAATTGTATATCTTTATGATAATTTGTCAGCACATTCCTGTTGGAAGCCTCAGGCTTAAACACTTTCTCTGTTGGGTAGATTATGTGTGATCCAAAAACACCACCCATCTGCAGAGAAGCAAATAGATTCCTAATTATATGATTAACAGATACTGAAGGAACTTGAGATTCAGTTCTGACTGCTCTCTCTTCAAAAACTTGCCCAAAATGTCTGTAACTACAACTTCCAGAATTCCCGGCTAGTTTGGCATAATATCGCACCTGGACGAAAGAGGTTGAATGCATATGTTTGCTTTAGCCCTCTTTCTGATGAGAGCATTCTTGAACAATCTTTTTGTTTCTGAGAGCTACACCAACGTTTTTTGGAAGGGAAGCTCAGAGCTGAAACAGAAGAGCAAAGTAGTTGGGACTGTTGCATTTTTCCCAGGGTTTCTTTTGCTTTTAAAATATATTAAGTGTACTTTAGGAGTTGTGGAACTGTTTTTAATGCATTTCTTGCTTGCAGTGGTGAAAAAATACCTATTTTTGGCACTGGTGGTATAGGATAAGCTTTGGATTGCCATCAATTGCCACCTATGCCTCAATAAAAGAAATTACGTCTGAGGACACAGAGACGGCTCTCTTCTTCTCCTGTTCTACACCCCAGTCCGTGGAGGATAAGATTCCATTTAGTTCTAAAACCACTTACAAAACTGGGCTAAGTGTTCCCACAACAGAATACTGTTCAGATATCAAGACATGATGCAGGGAGTTCCATTTCTCTGCTCCCTAGGATGCCACAGCAAGAGAAGACTGTTTGCAGTTAGTGAAAAAGCCAAGGCCACTTCTGAAGATGAGACATAAAATGACTTTTATTTCAAAGAACTGACAGGTATTCTGAAAAAGTCCCGACTGAGAAAAACGCATTAGAAACCCAGGTCAACTGGAAGAAAGACTGCAAGGGCACAGGACATCACACAGGTAAGCAAGAGGATTTCATGGGAAGTGGGACGGTGGGGGGAAGAGGTTCATTGCTTAATATTATTCAAAATATCATTTTGAACTTTGAAATTTAACCTGAAATTTGAAATTTAAAAGACTTCCTGGCTCATAGAAGTTAGCCACACACGGCCAAAGCAAAAATGAATGAATTACTTTAGAACATAGAATGATGATGTGTGAGCCAGGGTTATCTCTTACTTGCTTTATCCTAGTCTGTGGGAAGCTTCTGTTTTTATTAACATTCACCCCTTTTTATTCAATAGTTTGTATGTGTGTCTGCTGTAATATGAACAACCTGCTGTGTATGGACTGTTCAGGTGGGGGAGAATTCAGAGAAAATATGCCCCTGCTTTAAGAGTTGCAGAATTGCTCCATTTGTGTTCTTGGACATTTCAAGTCTCCTTTTTTTGGAACTGAATTTGGAGCACTGCACAGCCCTAATAGATACAGTAGTTGGAAATATCAAGCATTTTGTTGTTTTAACTGGAAGATCCAACATTCATGAAATCTTTTTTTTTTTTTTCAGGATTAGAGGCTTCACCAAAAGAATAGTCACTAGAAACAGAAATCACTCCATATTTTCTCATTGGATGGGTGAGTATTGCTTCAATTGTTGTATTGTTTTCAGGGCAAACATACCAATATCAGTCTCAGAGGAAACCAGTAATAATAAAAAGGGACTGGGACAGGAACAAAATATTATTCTTGAGCCAACCCAACCCACCATGTTTGTTACCATTACTACTCATTAATCATTACTACCTCCATGTTTGTCTTGTCTCTCCACAGGTAACCAGATAACCGTTGAATACTTACAGGGGAAAAGATGTTCCCCACCATCCTCACCTATACCATACATAACACAAAGCCTACAAGAGCAGCAACTTAGGTGAAATCATGGCTGCTACCCCTTTCCTTACTTGGGTTCCTGTGCCTCTCAGAAATACATGACCAATGAAAGTGGTACAGGTGTTGTTTCCACCCTGGGTGGCTATGCATCTATTGCTCTGTAGTCTCCTACACCACTTACAGAGGCAAAAGAATCTTGCAACTCTGCTGTGATGCTGTCAATACTCACTTTGATGTTCAAACTATTCAATAAAATACTGTATGTGACTGTTTCTGTATGTTTGTGTTTCTGTTCCGCTGTTGGCTAGTTGACAGTTTCCTTTTGGGACCTTCGCATGGAAGTGTAACAGAATTCTGTATCTCCATACCTCACCTAAGTGTAACATATGATTCAAATACTTTCCATTTCATTACTCTTCTACATAAAACCACTAGAAAATCTCACTCTTATTCTCTTGCATGAGTTTATTGTTATAGCATGGAGTTTTCTTTATGTGACTCATCCTTTATTTCATATGTTTGTTTGCTAACTGCATTCATTGGTATGAAAAATATTACATGAAGTTCTTGTTAGGTAGCAAGATTTGCACCCTTTGAGGAGGTCTATAATACATTACATTGAGGATCAGGTCCACTGGACTATATTGTTGTGATTAAAATAGTGTCATTCTGGTTATTTCTTTTTCAAAAACACTGCTTAAAAAAGCCTGTCAGGAAATGTGAATCTCCTTCAAAGCAAGCAGTAAGTTAACCTTCGAGATAGACAAGCATAGGAAACAGAAGTCATTAGGAAAGCACTTTAATGCAATTTGGGGTATTAGAATCTTGTCAGAGTCTCTGTTTCCTTCAGAGCCCCATGTGGAGTTGTTTTGCATTTCTTTCTTACAATTTCTACTTTCCTAAGACCAAGATCAGAGGTGGTATTCAGCAGGTTCTGACCAGTTCTGGTGAACCAGTAGTGGAAATTTTGAGTAGTTTGGAGAACCGGCAAATACTACCTCTGACTGGAGATTTTACAGTATCCTTCCCCTACCACGCCCACCAAGCCTTGCCCACAGAACTAGTAGTAAAAAAAAATTGAATCCCACCACTGACCAAGGTATCTTTTCTACATCAATTTCACATTGGTCACTGTCACACCATGGAACGTAAGCCTAGTTCACACATCTCAGCACCCTCAAAAGTTCTCAGGAGGCTATGATTGATACTTTCACCCAACATGTGGATGAAATGTGTCTTTAATTAGGCACTGGAACATCACAGGGGATTTAATTAGAGTTACATTTTACATAATTCCAAAACATTGTACAAGAGATATCAATTTTGAAATAGATTTTGTACCATTAATATGGGTAAATCTTGGCTTCTTTAGAAATTAGGAGAATTTCCTTACAGAGTAATAATTGTAGACAACCTTTCCGGAACAATATGTGGGTTCTGGTGTGCTGGCTTGCAAAGTGGTCAGTTTCTTGATTAGAGTTGCTAATTTGTGTGGAATAATATGAACGTGCTTGTGATTAATTGAACTTTGGTGGTGCTTGTAGCAAACTGGTTAAAATAGGCCAAAACAAACTACTATTGTCCTTATTGTTAGCAGAGAACATTTATTCACTTGTCTATTTATAATTTAGATTTATAAGGTCTACCAATTCAACACTGATTCTGTTGTAAGTGGCAGAAGTTTAAATGAGGTTATAGCATAGTCTATGCCTTCTCTTAAAAAGAAAGTGTAAATCATATTATTGACCATAATCATAAAGCCATAATCTCAGTATCTCTGGGCCTTTCTGACCATGGCATAAAGATTGTGATTCAAAAATTATAAGAAATAAATAATAAAATGTATGAATTGATGAACAAAATAAATTATGGATTCATATATGTATGTGGAAGTAAGAGCAATAGGAATGTAAAAATCAGAGTAAAGATAATTAGATCTATGCTTCAGTAGTGATAATGGAAGAACTAGAAGAATCTTAGGAACAATTGAGCAACATTCTAGATGATTGTGATGCAGGGAAAACAGAATTCAGTTAGGTAGCATGGATGGATGGTTGGGAATGAGTATGAACAGAGAACTGAAAAAGTGATTTGGCCATTTGGATCCCAAGAATGAATGAGAACAATAATTGATGAGCATCTAGTAAGAGGAAGGTATGTTTACTTCAAATATATGGCTTAAAGCAGAGAGTTTTTTATACGCAAAATGAATATAAATCTAAATGTATTATTGATTTGATTGTTTACAATTAAACACTGAGAGAATTAGTAAAATATACTGGCTGATGAGACATTTTGAACATGGAATAAATCTATATTTGGTGGTATCAAAGTTGGTCTTAGAATAAAATGAACATGGAAAAAAGGAAACAAAAGTAGAAAGATGTGGGAGTCCTATGCAAAGGATTCAGTGGTGAACAAGGAATAAGACTTGGGCTGAAATGTCCTCCTGGTTTATTTGCTTGTTTGTTACAAGTAATACTTGTTAGTTGATCAACCACCTCGATTGCGATATTCCCCATTGGAGCCCCAAACTAATTGACACAGTGAGGTCTTTAGGCTCTTCCAGAAGGTCAGGAGATGAATACCTCACACCAGCGGGCAAAATGTTCCACAGAGCAAGTGCAGTGGCAGAGAAGGCCCTTCTTCTGGATCCCACATCTGAAATATTTGGACTGATGGTGCCTGCAGCATGCCTCCTTTGCCGGCACAGGTGGGATTGGCCAATCCCAAAAATGTTGCTTGCCCAGCATAATACTGCTTGCCCCATCTGCAAAGAATAACATAATGGGTACCTGTGCATGTATGAATGTAATCTGAATGTCATAAAATATTACAACAATCCAACTTCTTTTTCAGATATGTTGGACTATCCCTTTCAGATCTCTTAGCCAGCAGCATATCATTGGAATCATAGGTGCTGTAATTCAACAAATCCACAAAGCAGTGGTTTGGGAAAAGCTGCATTAATTAGTTAACTAAAGAGACTTATATGGCTGCCCGTCTTATGAATTCTGGCTGGCTCCCAGTAACAGTGATAAGAACATAAAACCAATAAAAAAGAAACAGCTCCTGGCGCCTTAAGCCAACACTTGGCAATGCATAACAAATCACAATCATTGGGTCCAGATTCAACCTATTCCAACACCTGGGAAAAGCCACATTTTAAAGGCCTTTTAGAAGGTTAGAATGGATAAAGGTAAACATTGCGGTTTCTCTTCATTTCTAGTGCAAATAAAAATAATAACTTATTTTTCCAGCTAGGAAAAATGAATAAATTCTTGAAATAGGAGGGTTTCCATTGGGAAGGTTTAGAAGTTTGTAAATCATAGTTTGGGATAGCTCCTTGAATGTGAACCTATTTCTATACAGACATGCATACAACTGTTTCACATGTGCAAAAGGCACAATTTAAAGCATTTAACCCTTCCTCATTATCTTTGCAAAATCTGAAATGGCTTAAAGGGGCATATGGCTAGCAGGAGGAATGAAAAATACTACATAAGTTTAAAACTACTGCTCATACCATGACATCTTTCACTTTGATATATTCATTTGTTTATGAGAAAGTTCCCCATTATGTCAAGGATAAATTGATGCAATAAAGTAGGTTATCTCTAAAACTCAGCTAGTCACTTTGGGAGTCAAAACGTACATCAAAGTCCTTTATTTTTGTGAGAATCAGATATATGGTACAAAGTGTTGCTGCCTTATCCATATAGATATTTACACATGCAAACATCAAGTGTTACAAGGAAAAATATTTAGCTTTTTTTCAGAAACATATTTAGCTTTATTTAACATGTAGCAAAAACCTTCCTATTCTGATTATATGAATGATTTTTGTAATCTTTGAGCGGTGCATAGAAGGCTGTAAATTTGTAGTATGTGACAGTTCTAGATAGGAAATAGTTTTCTTGTTTATTGGTTGCTGTGTTGTACTGACTCAAGTATAAAACAGATTTTAAACTAAAACATATGCTTCGTCTATTTAACTCAAAAGGCATGGATTGTATATTGTTCTTTGCTCTCTTTCCATCTGAAACATGACACTGTAGAACCTGAATATTCTTTTCATTTAACAGGAAACCTATTAGCTCTAATTGCTTTAAAAACCCAGATAATCCAGTTAAATTAAAATTTGAAGAAACATGGCCACAGCTGGCTTTCCCCTCCCCCACATGCATGATTTAATTTCTGAGTTTTAAAAACATTAAGTTAGAAATCAGATGGTCGATAGGGGAGATTTTGAGTTGCAGGGTCTTTATTGGAAACAGGAAGTTTTCCTTTATGTTTGGGCACAATGATCCATTTATAATAAATAAGAAATAAAGAAGCATCTCTTCAGACCGGGCTGCCTGGATAATGCCTCTTGGGGACAGGGAGAAAACACAATAATAGCATCAGAGACAGGCTGAATGGGGATATAAATAGCTTTCTTCCAGACTGAAAGGCTGAATCCATCATTGAGCTGCATCCAGCTGCAGTGGGAAAGGTGGGCGGGTGGGCTATAGCTGCTCCTAGGGAGAATAATGGTAACCTGGTACACGGAGGTCTTGTTTCTCAGATTGCGTCATTCTGCCAGGCTTTTGTCTCTCAGCCTAATGACAACACTGTGCCAAGTGGAGGGCTATATAAGCTCTCAGCAACCTGGAAGATGAAACTTCCTCATAGTCAAGATCTTGTTGATGACCCAAGCTCTGTAAAGGACCTTGGAATACTCACCTCTAATGATCTAAGTGCTAGAGCCCACTGCAACTACATAGCCAAAAAGGCATTAAGAGTTGTTAACCTAATCCTACGTAGCTTTTTCTCTGGTAATATCACACTACTAACCAGAGCATACAAAACATTTGCTAGACCATTACTCGAATACAGTTCATCAGTCTGGAACCCACATTACGTATCTGATATTAGCACAATTGAGAAAGTCCAGAAATATTTCACAAGAAGAGTTCTCCACTCCTCTACTCGTTGTAGAATACCTTATGCCACCAGACTTGAAATTCTAGAACTAGAAAACCTTGAATTACGCCGTCTTCGGTCTGATTTAAGCATGGTATATAAAATCATACATTGCAATGTCCTACCTGTCAATGAATACTTCAGCTTCAACCATAACAACACAAGAGCACACAATAGATACAAACTCAAAGTTAACCGCACCAAACTTGATTGCAGGAAATACGACTTCAGCAATAGAGTGGTCAATGTCTGGAATACTCTACCCGACTCTGTAGTTTCTTCCCCAAACCCCCAAAACTTTAACCTTAGACTGTCTACTATTGATCTCACCCCTTTCCTAAGAGGTCTGTAGGGGGCGTGCATAAGCGCACCAACGTGCCTACCGTCCCTGTCCTATTGTTTCTCTTATTCTTTTATTTTTCTTATATGTACCCATTTCATGTATTCACAACTATGTATACACTTATACTTATTATCTTGTAAACAATTGGCAAATCAAATAAATAAATAAAAAAAATAAAAAAAATAAAACTATTCTATTCAGAATAGAGCTGGAAGGGACATTAGAGATCTTCTAGTTCAGCCCCCTGCTCAAGCAAAAGAACAATCTCAGTCAAGTGACTGTTCAGTCTCTTCTTAAAAACCTCCAGTGAGGAAGCACCCACAACTTCTGAAGGCAATCTGTTCCACTGGTAAATTGTTCTAACTGTCAGGAATTTTCTCCTTAATACTAAGTTGCTTCTCTCCTTGATTAGTTTCCACCCATTGCTTCTTGTCCTGCCCTCAGGTGCTTTGCAGAATAGCTGGACTCCCTCTTCTTTGTGGCAGCCCCTCAAATACTAGAATACTACTATATCATGTCCCCGCTAGTCCTTCTTATCTCTAGACTAGCCATACCCAATTCCTGCAACTACTGTTCATATATTTTTGATTATAAGTTTCATTATTTCATTACTTGATTATAAGTTTCATCATTATTAAGATTATAAGTTTCATTATTTCATTACTTGATTATAAGTTTCACCTTGATTAAGATTATAAGTTTCATTATTTTAAGGGGGCAGGCTTTACTCTGATGAATACCAAGGATGTTATGAACGGGGATATTTCAGTAGCCTTAGAAAAGGAGATAGGAAGTTATTTTCACATCTCCAATTTAGAAAAGAAAAGAAACCTGAAGGCAACATCTTTTCACCCCATGCACATGCTTAACCCATGAGCTTCATTTAATATTTTATGATATTTATAAAATGTGAAACTGAATTGGATGGCTAGTACTGAAACCCCCAGAAATGAATCTGGGTTTGGTTTAATTCAACTTTAAAATAACTGAAATAATTCGGCTTAATTCAACTTTGTAAATTACAGATAGGCCTTGACTTGCAAACATTCGTTTAGTGACTGTTTGAAATTACAACAACCCTAAACAAAGTGGCTTATGACTGCATTTCACACTTATGACCATAGCAGCATCACTGTGCTCATGTGATCAAAATTCAGATGCTTGGCAACTGTCTTGTATTTACGACGGTTGCAGTGTCCTGGGGTCATGTGATCACCTTTTGCAACTTTCTGACAAGCAAAGTCAATGGGGAAGCCAGATGCACTTAACTGCATGATTCCCTTAACAACTGGAGGCAAAAATAACATAAAATGGAGTACAACTTACTCAAGAACTGTCTTGCTTAGCGACCTTCCATGTTCTATGTTCTGTCCTTCCTGAGCAAAATATCTTTTCACAGTCATAGTGTGAGTGGGGAAATGTGATATTAGGAAGGAAGGTGCATGCACAGAACAAGTTCTATTCCATTTCCTTTGTCCTTTCAGCTTCATTATCTCCAAAGATTCTTTCACTTCCCTTCCTTTCTCTTAATTAATTTAATTGCTAAACAACAGATTGACTTTTCTTCTGCTGGCACCAGAATTACTTCCCTTTTCATTATGTATTCCATCTTTGCACTTCAGTGTTTTTGTTACTGTGATTTTCTACATTTTCACCTGATTTCCACCCTCAATTCTGCCACTTGCACTTCACCCTGTAAAAATATCTCCATTGTATCCTATCATTCCAACTTCTGGGCTCATGCTATGGAAACCACATCAAGATGTAGTTTTTCATTGCAGAGGACGACGTAACTTTCCCACAAATAACTCTTACTAGTGAGGAAGACATAAATCTATTTTGTGACGGGCCAAATCCAGAAGAATTTGAGGCTGTTTTTATTATTTTGTCTTTCTTAGAGACACATCTACGTATGCGCTAGTAACTCTGAAGAAGAACATTTCAGCCCAAATCTGATTCAGTTATATCCCCTCATAAGAATGACTTCATATGAGAATCAGTACAGTCACGGGTGTCAAACTCACAGCATCACATTGCCATCATGTGACCTATCATGACAGTTTTTCCCTTCGCAGAGCTGGGGTGGGCGTGGCCTACATGTGACACATCCGCCCTGCAGGCCATCTATGCTGTTCTTTGCCCCTTCCATTCAACCAGGTGCAAGCGTGAGAGACTGCCTAAACAGGTCCTTGCAGTTTTCTTGGCAAAGTATTTTTAGAAGTGGTTTGCCATTGTGTCCTTCCTAAGGCTGAGAGAAAATGACTAGCTCGAAGTCACCCAGCTGGCGTTGTGCCTAAGGAAGGACTAGAACTCATGATCTCCCAGTTTCTAGCCTGATGCCTTATCCATTTTAGCAAACTGCCTTTCTATGGTATGCTACTTTATGCTCTATTACAATATAAACTTAAACCTGCTTTCTATTACACAGACTCCCTCATATCCAAACAGGAAACTAGTACTGAGCTGAAAGAAAGTTTAGTGAAACTGCCCAGAGGAAAAATAAAGGTGGAGACAATAAAGCAAATGCAAAAGATCATACAAGAGCAGATTAATGTTTATTTTAGCAAAGTCTAGCATAGCAAGTACAGTATATTTCTTCTGTGTTACAGACAGTACAATGCCAGTCTGACCTGAGGTTTCCTTGAGTTATGTATGATAACAATGGCTAGCATTAAAATTCACATATGCCATAAACAATGATTCATAACCATATTGGCTGCATATTGATTAACATATAAAGCCAGTCCAAAGAAATTATATCATCATAGACACCCATTCCTAATGATTGTAACTTAGGACTGTCAAACTCAGGGCTGTCAAAAATGTGTCACACACTGGCCATGCCCACACCTGGTTCAGCGAAGGGGAAAGAGTCCTGATACGTCACGTGACGCTGCCATGACAACATGTGTTTGATACTGTTAAGCCTGGATTCCCCAACAGGTGTTAAGGAAAACAAACTAAACAGAATGTACAGCGAAGTCAGATAGGAAGACAGGTAAATGTGTGAGATAAACCTTCTGTTAACACGCAGTAAAAATACAGATACGCTTGTGCTATCAAAATTATAATTTATTCCATTTAAGAATTATAGCATAGTCATTATAAACAGTCCATTAGTCAAATACCAAATTCAGTCAAGTCTTGTCGAGGATACTCTATTTGCAAAGTCCGTGTTGAATAGCCAGTGTCAGTACACATATAATAAATCTGTCCAAAACTTATCTTCTCTCCGTTGAGAAATATCTTCAAAGTAATCCAACACTTCTTCTCCTCCCGATCCAGCAAGAATGCAGTCTTCAATAAGCCAGCCAGTAATTAGGGATCAGTAAGCCAGAGAGTGCCTTGCTGCTTATATAGTACTTTTACAGCTGCACCCTTAATTACATTCCTTTAGCTTAAAGTCACATACACTTTATCTGACAAACCATGATTCATCATTTTATTATCTTTACCCAAAACAGTTAGGGTAAAACAATGTTATCCCTAACAGATACCCCTGTCATAGCTGAAATAATGAAAACTGTGTTGTGACGTCACAGCACAAGCTCTTGTATCTCCATCATGAGATCATAAGTAAATCTATAAAGACAGAGTTTGCATGGAAAGAAATGTTTTGTAACTTAGCCCCTCCCACTTATTCATATTCATATTATATTCATATTATATAACTTAGCATGATAGATAAATGCAGCCACAATATAGCATTTTGATAAGTTAGTAGATCATAGCAACCATTTGTAACATGGGAATAACAACACATTACAGAATATGTCATGCAAAAATAAATGCAAATTAAAAATTGGATAACATGATAAATGGGTTGGGAAACTCATAAAAATCACAATATCCACTAAACATACTTTTTTTTAAAAAAAAGCCCATGTTTTTGTTCAATTAACTTGCTGTAACGTTTGGATAATTACTGCATCTTGTATATTTGGTAGAGGTCTATCATGCAACATCTTTCCTTATATGCACATTATTTTAAGCCCTTCTTTTTGGTTAGTTTGCAATAAATACAGTATTTAGTCATCTGTCTATTGATAATAGCTCTTTTTTCCTTCACTGATCCAGAATTTGTTCTCTAAAACAGGGGTCCCCAACCACGGTCCCGGACCGGTCCCGGTCCGTGGAACAATTTCTACCGGGCCGCCGGTTTGCTGGGCGCCGCCATCTTGTTTTGATGAAAAAGTGCTTCCAGTGAGCATTTCCGGGTAGAAAGTGGCGTTTGGGTGCTGAAAGAATCCTCGCGCCTTAGTTTCATCGAGGGGGGCTTGAACAAAACTAAGGCGCGAGGATTCTTTCAGCACGCATGGCAAGGCGAGCCGAGCGACTGTCCTGAAGCCGTTGCGAACCCCATTGACACAGGTACAAAGGAGGAGTTAAAGGTGGCGGGGAGAAGCAGGGGCGGCTGGCTGGCTGGTCGCTCGGCTCGCCTTGCCATGCGTGCTGATGCCGGTACCAGGCCACGGATGATTTTGTGATGCCGTACCGGGCATGATGATTTTGTGATGCCTGTACCGGGCGCGGCACAAAAAGGTTGGGGGCCACTGCTCTAAAACCTTTACGCTCATTACTATCTAATCTTTACTTGACTTTCCCATCATTTATTGTTAGCAGAGGCATTGACTGAATGAAGTATTTTATCATTCAACAGGAAGGAAAATTAAACCTAACTTGTAAAATAATTGAGATATGCTGCTTCGTAGAACTAGTATAAAATCTTGTTAAACTGCTTGTGCTTCCTTTCTTTATTCTCTGTTCTGGTGTTTGTCAACTTTGGCAGCTTTTAAGATGGGTGGATTTCAACTCCCAAGATTCCCCAGGCAGTGCTTATTAGGGAATCTTGGGAGTTGAAGTCCACATACCTTAAAAGTTGTCCCAATTGAAAAACACTGCTTTCTGTTCAAAGTTGATGTTTCTATGATGCTGCTCCTTAACTTGATTGGATTAGTTTCCTATATTTTGGGAAGCCTGTCATTATAATTAGGAAACCGTGGCTTGCGCTGTGTGACATGTAAGAACCTAACCAATTGTGGCAAACTAGCCATGGAATTGGAAGTTTATTCTTGGATATGTATTTTAAACTGAAATCTGATTTTAATTCCTGTGATTCTGGAAGATTGATCATCTGAACCATTAATACAGGAACTTTTCCTCCATCTGGTGAACTGCTAGATGGGAAGACTGCAACCCAAGAGAACTGGAGGGCACCAGAATGAGACAAGCTGTGTCACATCAGAATAGAATAGAATAGAATAGAATAGAATAGAATAGAATAGAATAGAATAGAATAGAATAGAATTCTTTATTGACCAAGTGTGATTGAGCACAAAAAAGAATTTGTCTTGGTGTATATACTCTTAGTGAACATAAAAGAAAAGATACATTTGTCAAAGAGTCAAGAATCATAAGCTACATCACTTAATAATAGTCATAGGGTACAATAAGCAATCAAATACTAGGAAACAGTCAATAAAAATCGTTAGGATACAAGCAACAAGGTTACAGTCATACAATCAGAAGTAGGAGGAGATGGGTGAAAGGAAGGATGAGAGGAGTAATAGTAATAGTAATGCAGACTTTGTAAATAGTGGGACAGCGTTGAGGGAATTATTTGTTTAGCAGAGTGATGGCTTTCAGGGAAAAAACTGTCCTTGTGTCTAGTTGTTCTGGTGTGCAGTGCTCTGTAGCGTCGTTTTGAGGGAAGGAGTTGAAACAGTTTATGTCCAGGATGTGAGGGGTCTGTAAATATTTTCACAGCCCTCTCTTTGACTCGTGCAGTATACAGGTCCTCAATGGAAGGCAAGTAATTGTTTTTTCTGCAGTCCTAATTACTTTCTGGAGTCTGTGTCTGTCCTGTTGAGTTACAGAGCCAAACCAGACAGTTATAGAGGTGCAGATGACAGACTCAATCTTTCCTCTGAAGAACTGTATCAGCAGCTCCTTGGGCAGTTTGAGCTTTCTGAGTTGGCGTGACTTCCAACAATGCATCACTGTCCTGCCTTAACCAACATAGTGTGTTTTAAAATAAAGTTTCGTCGATGGCCCCAGTTAAAAACAGCGGCTCCTTTCCATCGGCCGGCCTTCAGATAACTTCGCCATCCAGCCTCCCTTTGTCTCCGGCAGGGTCGCAAGGAGGGCGAGAAGAGGGGGTGGGGGGAAATAGACGCTTTTGAGTGTGTTCCCCCCTAAGAGAGCTCCTGCTAAGTGGGGAAGCGAGATGATCTTACCCGGGCAGTCTCGGCCGCTTCCAAAAATCCCGGTCAACTTCGATTGCCTTTTTGCAAATAAGGAGAGCCGGACTTTGGGCTGAAAAAGCCACAACGGGGAACCTCAGCCTGCAACGCTTCTCTCCCCTTGCCGGGACGGAGCGAGAAGAAGCGACGGAAAGCGAAAGGGGAGAAACTTCGCGGCAGCCCGATAAGTAATACTAGCCAAGTCCCTGTCCTCATGGAGCAACTCGGTCCCTCTCTCCCGCCCCCCTCCGCCACAAGCGCTCTGCACGCCTTGCACCCTCCTCTCTGCTCCAGTGTGCCTGAAGGGCTTCTCCACCCTCTGTTCCGGTTGCTGCCATAGTGATGCGTGGAAGCAGATTAGCCTCCGCTACCCAGGGGAGGGGAAAAGACGCCGCCGCCGCTGCAGCAGCAGCAGCCAGGAAGGGAGGCAAGGGAATGCTGCTGCTTCTCTTCTTCCTCCCGCGTCCATGTAGAAGCATTTAGGGGACCCTCTCCGGGCGATTGCTGCTTCCTAGCCCGATTTGCGCATGCAGACGTTCGGTTCCCTTTTCCCAGGTAACTTGGTGCCACCATTGGTGGGAGGGAGGGAGGAGCGCTCGTGGTTAGGCTGCCCTGCTTTCTTTGTCGCTTGAGCGCACTGAGGTGGTCGCTTTTGCGCACTTTTGCGCTTTGTTTTGTACTCTAAGTATTTCTCTTCCCCCCCACCCGCCGCTTTTTAAAAAAATTATTTCCTGGGATTCCTGAAAGGAGAGCCTGGGAGCCCAGCAGGTGCCAGGTTCACGAGTTGTAGAAAAGTTCAAAGCAAGAAAAAAGAAAGGAAGGAAGGAAGGAAGGAAGGAAGGAAGAAGAAAGAAAGAAAGAAAGAAAGAAAGAAAGAAAGAAAGAAAGAAAGGAAAAGAAGGAAGGAAGGAAGAAGAAAGAAAGAAAGAAAGAAAGAAAGAAAGAAAGAAAGAAAGAAAGAAAGAAAGAAAGAAAGAAAGAAAGAAAGAAAAAGAAAGAAAGAAAGAAAGAAAGAAAGAAAGTTGGAAGTAAAAAGAGAGAAGGGTGAGGAGGGAGACGTCATCCTTGGCTGCCCAGCGAGAAAGTGATGCATTGAAGTAACAATTTTGAGTGGCCATTGTTCCCTACTTTTCACTGTATAGTCATGCCTTCTGCTTCTAGTGGGAATAGATGGTTATTTTAGAAGTATATGTGTAAGCGGGGGCGACTGCCTTCCATTATAATGCCTTGTCCTGCTGTAACTTTCTTAAACCCAATGCCCTAGATGTTTTGAACTGTGTAGCCCTAGCCATCTCCAGACAACGGATACCACGTGATTGAGGTAACCCAGTATACTTGGAAAATATGCAAATGGGGGGGGAAATCTATTTCGACACTATCCAACACTAACCTTGCCTTTAATTGTTCTGGTCTTGCATGTGTCCGCTGAGAAGTTCAGAAGTAAACATCATTTCATTTTGGATTTATTTCATTAAGTTCAGGATCTTAAAACAGTTGTCATGTTTTTTCCCCTCCCTTTCTAAATTTTAGAATTATCTTTGCAAATTTGTGAAGTATAATCGGAGAAATGCTGATGAAAGAGTATTTGAATTTGAAGCTCCTATACGTTATCTGCAAAACAGTTCCCGCAGCATTTGAAGCAGCCCCTTGTAAATGTTTAGATTTAAGCATGTCTTGGTGGGAGTAAGAAATGTCTATAGCAGAATGGAGAGTGAAGCTGAAAAGATTTCAATAGGGCAGCAGGGCAGCAGAATTAAAGGAGGATGTTGAATACCTCTTGGAAACACACTAAGCTCTTGTGTGCTGCTGTGGTAATGTCACTTTTAAAAGGAGGAAAATAGAGACTATAAGGGAAATAGTAATAGTTTAGGATGAAGTTAATTGAAACAAAACATTTCTAAGAGTGTTTATGGAGTATATATAAAAGACTGCTTATGCAACATGTTTTTGTATTTAACCAGAAATTAAAACAAGATTGGAGCACTTAATGCTGGCTTGAATGAGCAAATATTCCACTTGGAATGTTAAGAATATATTGCTTATTTATGTGGATAGGTGCTAGATGTCTCTTCCCACCCCTCTTCCTCTTTAATATTGATTTGAATTCTGGATTTCAGCGTATTGATTCCATTTGTTATTTTGACGGTACAATTTATAGCTTTCACAAATCTCAAGGAAGTCCTAGAAGTGAAGGCTTTTAAATGTGAATAGTGTATCGTAGTGTCTGGTCCTGCAAATCTCTCCCCACTTTCATGGGTTGCTAAGAGAGCTTTTCTCTTCTAAATTAACTGAGGAAGTGTTTACAAGAATGGCTTCCACTGACTATTAGCAGATACTGTGGGTGATTTGTGTTAGAAAGACCTTGATAAAGCCTTGCATGGCTTGCATTTTGGTTTGTGCTTTGTCAGGGAATCCTGAAGAGCAGGTAAAGAGGCGGAATTGAAGCACTAGACTGATACAAATGCAAGCAGGAAATATCATTTTGAATGAGTTCAAATCTTTAGGAGCAAATGAATTGCATCCTAGGTTAAGAGATGAACTGGCAGGCGAGTTGGCCAAATTCCAAAGGAATATTATCTTTAAGAAATCCTAGAGAACCGGTGAATATCACATGACTGGAGAAGGACAAATGTTGTCCCTCTCTTCAAAAAAGGTAAACAAAGATTCAGGAAACTATAGATTAGTGAACCTGACCTGGATTCCTGGGAAGATTCTAGAACAGCTCATGAAGATACTGATTTGCAATCTATTTTAATATGTGATAATTATCAAAAATTAGCACATTGTCAAAAACTAATCTTGGAGGGCTAACTTTTTGTGATATTTTTTATCTGTTGAACTCCTGAATGAAGTGTGGGAATGCTATAGATTTAATGTATGTTGCATTTAGCAAACATAACCATAACATGTTTCCCCCCAAATAATTTTATTAGAGATTACCATTAAAAAGAATAAAAACTATGCAAACTACAAAAACATAAAAGGAAAAATATAACATTAAAAAAAGAAAATAAAAGAGACTTCCTGTCTCATCCCAGCAAGTTCACACAATTCAGGAAAACCTATTACCAACTCTTTAAGTTAAAATATATACACTGTTCACCCAATATCTCATCTTAACTAAAAACGTTGTTGTCATTAATTCCTTATCAGCAAATGTCCAGTAGGAGTTTTAGATATAACTATCTTAATCTCTTGATCAATTAAGCCAACTTTGTATTCCTTTCTTAAATTTAAAAAAAAACTCAATTCTTGACCTCTTCAAGTAGAGCCTTGCATCTTGCATACTTGTCATCTTTTTTAATCTTCCCACTTACCCAATCTTTCCAAACTTTAGCAAGTCTCTTTTTTATATCTCATAAGAGATATTCGTCCTTTTTTTGTCACTTCTCAAAAAAACCCTTCAAAACTTTAACAGATCTGTTTTGTATGTCCAGCCCAAAAAAAGGGGGGGGGAGGAATCCACCTCTCTTCCGGTTTGTATATCTTCTTTAGGCATTAGGTATCAGGGGCTATCCTGGAGAAGTATTTGGATGGTACAGTGAGTCCAGAATGGAACGGTGCAGATAATTTGGAAGGCTTCTCGGGTGGCACATGTAACACCACTGTTACATGAGCTATCCTGGCTGTGGATTTGCTTCCAAGTGTCATTCAGGCTGTTGGTCATTACCTTTAAATACCCTGAAAGAGAAGCTGTTGGCTGGAAGTGGCTAATGTAGTTACAGAGAAGTCGCCACCACCTCAAACCTGTATTCTTTTTAGTTTGTTTTAAACTTTTGCAATTTTAATCTGTTTTTATATTTAAAATTATTTTTAATCCATGTCTTATTATGTTGTAAGCCACTTGGAGCCGTCTTAGGTCATGAGATGAGCAATATGTGAATTTGATAAATAAATCAGAGCGTCATTCTGTTTCATTTGAAAGTTCATTATATCCTTTTCTTTATCCTTCTCATTACTTGCCACATTCATATCCATGTTCAGATTAATATCAAACTTATCTAGAGTCTTTTGTTCTTATTCCATTGCATCCTTAACAGTCCATGTATTCATCATTTCTGATAATGTCAATATTTTTCAAGTATTCAATTTTTCATGAAAAAAAAAGTCTCAGAATATTTCTCTTGTATACATTCTTTTGTTATCCTCTAGCTCTCCTCTAGTGTCCAACATTTAAAATGCCAATAGTTTGTTTGTATAAAGAAAAGGCAAACACTGACAATTTCCCATGGGAGGAACTCTTCCAGAAGTTTAAAATTGTAATTCCAAGTCCACTTGCCTTTATTCTGTTAAACTTTGTAAAATCCATATTCCAAGCATCCTTTTGCTGTTTAATCTGGAAAAAAATATTTTTCAAAATCTTTTGAAATCATATTTAAAAGTTATCTAAGGAGAAGGCAACTCATTTAGCAAATGCAGTATAAGATATTGTTCTGAAGGGTCTTAATCTTTAAAATTGAAAAGCAAATTGAGAATGATTAAGCAGTGAGGCTTGGTTGGACTTAGTTCTTTAAAAAATGGCTGTGTTGATGACCATGAACAAAGATGGTTCCTCCCTTGATTTGCAGATGCTCAACCCATAAGCATGCTGTAAAATGACAGTCCTATGGCTTACTCATGAGAAGCTACTGTGTGAACTCAACGTAAGCTATCTCAAGTTCTCCCTTACCATGGGGAAATATTTTATTTATTTTTATTTTATTTATTTGTCAAGCATGTATTAGCTAACAGATATAATTAGAACATGATTATGATTACATGAAATGGGTACGAATAAAAGGGGACATTAGGGCAGGGACAGTAGACACTTATGCATGCCCTTACAGATCTCTTAGGAATGGGGTGAGGTCAATAGTAGACAGTCTGTGGTTAAAGTTTTGGGGGTTTGGGGAAGAAACCACAGAGTCAGGTAGTGCATTCCAGGCATTGACAACTCTGTTGCTGAAGTCAGATTTTCTGCAATTGAGTTTGGAGCGGTTTACCTTAAGTTTGTATCTATTGTGTGCTCGTGTATTGTTGTGGTTGAAGCTGAAGTATTCATTGACAGGTAGGACATTGTAGCAGATAATTTTATGTACTACGCTTAGGTCAGACTGAAGGCAGCGTAGTTCTAAGTTATCTAAGCCCAAAATTTCAAGTCTGGCGTTATAAGGTATTTTGTGGCGAGCAGAAGAGTGGAGGACTCTTCTTGTGAAATATCTCCGGACTCTCTCAATTATATTAATGTCTGATATGCAGTGTGGGTTCCAGACAGATGAGCTGTATTCGAGAATTGGTCTAGCAAATGCTTTATATGATCTAATTAGCAGTACAATATTACCAGAGAAGAAGCTACGCAAGATTAGGTTAACAACTCTTAATGCTTTTTTGGTAATGTTGTTATAGTGGGCTCTGGCTCTTGCATCCAGCTGTAACACTTTTCTTTTACAAAAAAAAGGGACACTAGCTACCGGTAACCATGACTTTGAACCAGAAGTCGATATCCATTACATGCTAATTAGGAAACTGGGCAAGCTGAATGGCATGATAATTAAACAGATATATAAGTGTCATGAAAATCTTACTCAAAAAAAAAAAAGCTTCTTAATGGTTGTTCATCCATTTGGAAACAGGTAGCAAGTGGGGTTCAATAGAGATCATATACTCTTCAGTATTTTCTTTCATTACTTGAAGAGTTTGAGGAAATGCTTGTCAAATGTTCAGATGACATAATATTAGAAGGGAGAGTTAATAATTTACAGGAGATATGAAATTCAAAATGATCTTGATAGGTTGGAGAAATGGGCTCCGAGAGAAAAGCAAAAGATGCTTCATTTAGGAAACCCAAATAAAATTCTCAAGTGCAGGATAGTTGATACCTGGTGTGTTAATGGTATGATATTTTTGGAATATCAGTGGTTTACAAACTGATTGGCCAAAAAGGCAAATCAAAATGTAGACTGCATCATGAAGAATTACTTTCAAAGCACAAGAAATTCCATTTTATTCTGCCTCGGTCAGACCTGACATCCTCTGCTGGCTCTTGTTCCATATTATGTCTCATTTTGAAAACAGTTCAGATAAATTGGGACAGGCAATAAACATAATCAGGGGTACTAGAAACTGAGTTCTCTCAAGAGAGAATGAAAAAGCTGCTTATGTTTAGCATTCAGAAATGGTAATTGAAGGGACTATTCTTCAAACACCTGAAAGATTGTCACCAGAAGATTAATACATCCTGTCTCCTTCCACAATGCAGGGCAGAGAATAATGGATTTAAGTTGCAGGAAGGCAGATTCTGGTTGAATAGTATGGGGTTTGACAATGGAATTATTTATCCAGAGAGGCTATTTCCCTATTTCCTTTTCATGAGATATATTCTTGCAGATGCTAGACAGCCATCTGCTGGGATGCTTTAATTTAGATTTCTGCACTGAGTATGAGATTGAACTCAATGGCTTAGATCAGGGGTGTCCAACCTTGGCAACTTTAAGACTTGTGGACTTCAACTCCCAGAATTCCTCAGCCAGCAAAGCTGGCTGAGGAATTCTGGGAGTTGAAGTCCACAAGTCTTAAAGTTGCCAAGGTTGGACACCCCTGGCTTAGATGATCCTTTCCATTTTTATAATTCTATTCTTTTAGGTGGAGTTCATAATTGTGTTGAGTCATTACAGCTTGGTTTTTGGTTAATACAATTCAACAATCAATCATAATGGTTTGTAAACCACTAGTTATAGCTCAATATGTATGAATTTTATCAGTTGTGGGTTATTAAAATGCCCAGATTTTCATAGTGTGATTTCACATAGCTTTCCAGAATTGTGGGGAAGAGATTAAAGGTAAATATGGGACCAGTTTACTCACAAAAAAGCTTCATTCATACCCCCAGTCTTAAAATGTCTGTCCCTAGTCACACAAAATCAATTGAAAATTACATTGCTTGGATGATTAATTTGTGACTATTCACAAGGAGTCCAAACTGTATGACTTGCTTAGTGTGATGTCTCAAATTCAAACTGTGCATGACTTGCTTATTATGATGTATCAATCAGTAACATATCTGAATCAATGGAAGCTTCAAATAGATTCTGATAAAGTTATATGGTTGGTAGATTGAATTTCTATGGCTGAAAGAATTAATGTTAGAAATAACTGCCTATTACCAGGATCTAAGTCAGCAGAGTAAGTAACATCTGATAATATTCATTTAATTAATAACAAGATTACTGTAGCATCATTTTAAAAAGACTTTCTCAGCTATACTAGAGGGCCTTACAAACCTTTTCTATCATACAGAGAATCGCTCTCTTCTTATGAATGGAGAAAAATCCTAAATGCTGACTTTGTTTTCTTGGTGCAGGCAGTGCAGGCTACTGGAGAGCTGAATTCACCGAAAATATGTGTGAAAAAGGAGCTTGAAAAATGTGCAGTTGAACAAAGGCTTCAGCATGGAGAAGATGAAGATCAAGCAGTCATGAGCCATGACTCCTCTTCTTGTACAAAAACTGAAAACATGACGAGTTGGCAGAATGGCTTGGGAAATGCCACCTCTGTTATCTGTATAGTAATGGATAATAAAGAATCAGGGAGCAATACTACCTCATTATGTCATAATGGGGGGATCAGCACAAATAACAAAAATGGAAATAACAATCAGGACGATAAAACCAGTCCTTCCAAAATAATGCATTTTTTCCCCACTCCTCGTAAGAGGTCCAGCTCCAATGTAGAGCGGCCTCGTTCAGTTATAGTTATGGGGAACTCATCAACATGGAATGCTTTGTCTTCCCTTAGAAAAATGGGATCTTTCAAGAAGTTAAAATCATCAGTTCTCCAAGGAATTCCAGCCAAAGAAGATCCAGATAACCTAAAGGATAGCCTGTCAGAGAACCAAACCAGGAGGTACATTCCAAACAATACAACAGTGAGACTTCAGACAAACAGGTATTCTTATTCGGGGCCTTTACATGACAGTACCACAGATAACACAGTGGTTTCTGATAATTCTGATGGAGAGGAAGATTCCTTCCTGAGGAACACTCATCGATCACGCAGCATCAGGCGTGCTTATGCAACTGGCCGTATAAATTTATTAGATGGTGATAAAACCCAGGACCCTCAGAGCAATACCAAAATGGTCATGCAGGAATCCCAGATTTGTGAAATTGTAGGGAAAGATCTAGAATGTCCTAAGGTGCTCTACAGGAGGAGTAAGAGCAGCGATAATCTGAATTTTCTCAAAAAGAGCTCGTTCAAAAGGAAGTCAACCTCAAACCTCACCGACCTCAAAGCTGTAAACGAAAAGCATTTGCCACCAAGAACCATGAGTATGTCATCATCTGACTCAGACAAAGCCAACAGGAACTCAGAGCGGAAATCAAAACGTTGGAAGAGCCCAATTAGAGCGAAGGATTTTGACAGAGTTTTGAAACTTGTCAGTAACATAACTGATGGTGCTTTGAAGAAGGACTGTCCTAGGACCGATATTTCTTCCCCCGGTGAACAGAACCAAAAGACAAGACCGAACAGCAGGCTCCATGAGGACTATTCCCGCAGGGTTTCCAGCAGCACTGAGAATGAGAGGAGTAAGTGTCTGTCATCCCGGCGTCACCCAGCCTCAGCTCCTTCCAGGTACACCATCCAGTGTTCTGAGGATTACTCTGCTGGTTTACCTTCTGCATTAAATGTCGATGCTACGGGCCATAGGATGTCATCCTGTGATCTTTCAGACTTGGTTTGTTCTCCACCTCCACTTCAGAACCCTGGGTCAATTCCTGATGAAGTTTTCCATGAAGATTTTGAGGGGTCAAAAAACTCCAGTCCATTTACATACAGCACTGAGCCCCCCCACCATCCTGCTAGACCCACCGTTCCCAAGCCTCAGAGTCTTAATGCTGAAAGCATCAAGTGCAACATGGATATCCATTGTCCAGACCGGTACAGTACCCTGTCGCTCAGCTCAGTGGAAAGTGAGGGAAGAGGGGAGGGGCCGTCTGCCAAGTTGGGGAAGAGTCCTGTTTGCTTCCAGGATTCTGTGCAAGCCGTATACTACGACGATACAAATGAAGACAGTGGCATCAGCAGCCATTCTCAGCTAAGTCTCAACTTAGCTATGAGTGCTGATGAAAAGAAGGAAGAGGTAAGAAGGAAAGTAAGCACTTTTTAAAACAATCAGTAATGCTTTATATGGTCGTCCTGTGGCTCAGCTGTCTTGTGCTTACCTGTATTTTACCTTTCATAGAATGCTTTCCTTTATTTATGCAGAAATAAACCCCCATGGGTAGAACTTTTGAAAAAATGAAAGTAGCACCAATTTATTTTGCTTCCCTATACACAAGAATAACAACAGTTCTAGCAGAAAGGTTGCTTATGCGCCTTTTCAAGGACAGTTTTATTGCATATCATAAGGTTAGAAGCTTGGAGCAGGATCAAGACCAAGCAGGTCTAGTGAAAATTGCCGGATTCTTGACAGAAAACATTTAGTGTAAATTACATGTCTGTGTTGATGGTAGTAAACTAGTAACTGATCTGGCAACCAGCCCTAAACTTGTTAAGCTTAGAAATGCACAATGTATATGTGAATATCAGTATAGCATACATGGCATATGTTGTATTTAAATGGCAATATATGTTGGTAAATGATTTTAATATGCATTGGTTAGAAGTAAGGATACCATTATTTTCTACCATCAATTTATAAAGTATCATCTGGGATGTAATGCAATTATTATGATTTTTGTAAACTGTTTCTTTTTTTTTAACTTACATTTTGCTTATTTCTTCTCAGCAACCCTAATCTATACAGTGTCCAATAACTCATAATCATTCAAATGTTTAACATTTTAGGAGCTGTGGTGGCATTAAGAGCCATGGTGATGTAGCGGTTACAATGTAGAATTGTAGACTAATTCTGCCAATTGCCAGCAGTTCAATTCTCACCAGGCTCAAGGTTAACTCAGCCTTTCATCCTTCTAAGGTTGATAAAATAAGGGCCCAGATTGTTGGTGACAATATGCTGACTCTGTAAAATTGCTTAGAGACGGCTGCAAAGCACTATGAAGCAGTATAGAAGTCTAAATGCTTTTGCTATTGCCATTTTGTATTAGTAAGAAAAGTGCTATGGTCACTGTTTCTGGCTGTACCCTGAGAACATGAGCAGTGTGTCCTGTTGGTTTGGATTCCTGGCCCATCTAATCCAGCAGTCTTTCTCGCAGTAGCCACCCAACTGCACGGGAAGCCCCTGGTCTCCCAGTAGGTGGCCTTCAGAGACAATCATACTACCATCAAGGCTGATAATCATGGATCCCCATGATTTCCATGAACTGATCCAACCCTTTCTTGAACCAGCCAAGTTATATCTCATGGTAGTGAATTCCAAAGTTAAATTACATGTGGTGTAAAAAAGTATTTTCTTTGGCCTGTCCTGATGCTTCCAAGATTCAGTTTCATTTGGTGACCTCTAGGCCTAACATCTGGGGAAGGAGAAAATAGCTTCTCCTTGTTCACTTTATCCATACTGCCTTTGCATACCCCAGTGGTATTTCCTCTCTTTTTTTAAGACTAAAAGGACCCAAATATTGCAGCCTTTCCTCATAGGGAAAACTGCTTCACCATCTCTATCCTTTTAGTTATCCTTCTGACAACCTTAATTATGTCATTATAGATTTTAATACCTAGACTTTTCTATGTCTTTTGAGCATTCATTTTGATTTTTTTAAATGCAAATTTCTGTTCCTTGTGACTTTACAGAATGGCTTGAATTTTGCCTAATTAAAGTTCAGAGCCTGTGGTTGCTCAAGATTTTTATTGGAAAAGAGTAAAATATCATGTTAAAAGCATTTTACCCTTGTCTTCCAATTACTGTTGCCTTTTCAGTGTTCTTGTAAAGTTTGAAAGTTGAAGCCAGAGAGTAGAACTATGCTAAATACGAGAAGTGTGTGGAAGAACAGGAAAAGGAAACTGGGTTAACAACTTGTGGCTTTTAACTTAACTCTACTTTTTTATTTAGTTTCCTGTTTCTTAATTACCATTCTTAACTTGCAACATACGGTGACAGTCATAATGTTTCGGAAAGCTTTTAAAAGGATCCATATAGACAGGCATTTCTTTCTTTCTTTCTTTCTTTCTTTCTTTCTTTCTTTCTTTCTTTCTTTCTTTCTTTCTTTCTTTCTTTCTTTCCTTCCTTCCTTCCTTCCTTCCTTCCTTCCTTCCTTCCTTCCTTCCTTCCTTCCTTTCCTTCCTTCTTTCTTTCTTTCCGTGATTATAATACAACTATAGATTTCATAAACTTCTCTACTGAATTTAACAGCTCCATCACTTGATGCAATAAAGTATATTGCAAAAGAATTATATAAGCCATTTTCTTCCATCTGTTTGTGGCTACTTCACTGAATCTCTGCTGTGCCACATTTTAGATATCACTCTACCTTGGTTATTTAGAGCAGTTACCTATAACTCTGCAAGTTTATTCTAAAATGTTTGATGTTGTTGATACATGAAAAATTTTCTGGCTTTGGCTTGTCACATCTGATTTGTTGATTTATTTTTATCCCACTTTTATTATTTTTTATAATTTACTCAAAGTGGTAAACATACCTAACACACTTCTCCTATTTTCCACACAACAACAACCTATGAGGTGCATTGAGCTGAGAGAGGATAACTAGCCCAAATCACCCAGCTGGCTTTTATGTCAATTTCTAAATCTATACCCTTACCAGTGACTCTGAACTGATAAACCAAAGACAGTAATGCAGACTTTATTTCCACAGTTGGGGGTCTCATTGTATGAAAGATAAGACCACAGAATAATACTGAAAAGTTAATGGGTAACTTTTGTACTGAACCTGTTTTATATATATTTATCTCCTATTCTTCTTTGGAATAAACTTGAGCAGATCGATCAAAGAGGCATAAATCAGATGGAATATTTTTTTGACATAGCAAAATGGTAGAAGAAGCACTACATTAGAAGCTCTCAGGTTAGAATCCCTGGGAGTATTACTACGGAAGGATATCATTTCCATCATCCAGGTAAAAGGATACAAAGTATGGGATTTGGGAAAGTTCAACCGCTAAACCATAGTAGAACAATAGAATAAAGTTTTTAGATTATAGTATTTTGTGTTTAATACCGTTGTTACTGATTTAATGGAGAAGCCTTAGATGGAGTGAATCTTTCTCCGCAGGGATTAAAAAACTGAAATGAGAGCTGAAAGATTTTGTGTTCCTAGTTTTGGCTACACTTAATGTGCTGGTGTTGATGTAGTAAAATCAGTACGTTCATAATCTATAAATCCACATTTTTCATGAAACAGATGGAAAATTAAAGCCCTCCATTAATGTTATTATTTAACCTCCTTTAAAGGGACCCTGTTGCCTTGGGGAATCAATCTATTTGTACTCTCAACATGCCCCCTAGTGGTATCCATGGAAGCTTGACAGGTTCAAATTTCAAAAAATTATGATGTTCTGACATTTAAACCTTTTAATTATCCAGAAAATCCCTTTAAATATAGCGAATGGTCAGTTAGTGTTGTTGAGAGTTCAGTGTTCCTGCAGAATTTTGCAATTCCCATTAGATTTACAGAATACTTTAATAAGGACTTCAAAAGCACAAATAGATATAATATTATCATATTAGCTATAAATAATTATAGGAGACTGTGAGTTCTAGTCCCACTTTAGGCATAAAGAACTGGCTGGGTGACTTTGGGCCACTCGTTCTCTCCTACACCAATTCATCTCACAAAGTCGTTGTAGGAGAAATAGAAGGAAGAAGGAGCATTAGGACTGTTTGCAACCTTGAGTTATTTATAAAGTAATTCCGTAATAAAGATGGATTAAAAATCTAGTTCTCAACAAATAAAACAGCCTCTATACATGTTGATTCCTGATAACAATTTATGCCGTAAGCCAGTGTTACTGCTGCAGCATGCTGGCTTGTTTGTGGCTTGCCAAATGCTAACGATGGATGACAAAAGCAGTGTTTTGCTGCCAGCTCCTCCCTGTTTAGGGACCATGCCAGCTTATGACACGTGTAGAAAAAGCAGGTATTCGCCACTATTGCACATATAGAAAAAGCCGGGCTTGTGCTTCAATGCTGTTTTCATCATTTTGCTGCCCCCCTCCTGCGGATGTTGATTTGATAACCGAAGCTTATGATTAATAAATATAATGAAGTTTAATATATAGAAAAATATAATCAAGCAATGGTAAGCAAGATTCATTCAGGCGCTACAACATAATTAGTTCTGTAATGAAGCCCGTGACCTTTATTATCTAAATAATTGAGCAAATGCATTAATCATTATCCATAACAAGGATGTGGATGCCAGCTTAGTTTCCTTCTCTGTCAGCTGTTGCAGAAGGACAGCAATAGGCCTGAGTTCACAAGGTTCAGTTGTATCATCTAGATTTCACACCTTTAATGTAGATAATAAACCTAATTATCACTCAACTCTTTTTTTTTTTTTTTTGTGGCTTTGAATCAGCCTTGTCTCTTGGTGACTATAATGTTTCATTTGAGAAACTGAGAGGCAGTTTGGTGTAGTGGTTAAGAAACTAGGAGACTGAGTTCTAGTCCTGCCATAGGCTTGAAGCCAGTTAAATGTTATTGTGGGAAGAAGAAAAAATAGGACCAAAGAGTGTTAGATATTTTGCTGCCCTACCTTTCCTTGAAATACTCACGCATGCATAATACAATAATAACAATATGTGTTTATAATATGGTATTTTAGCATGGAAGAAGCCAGCTTAACTTTCTAGTCCTCCTGAATTTCTCTGCGCTCAGTGGGCTGATGTTGCATCAAATATACTGTATTTTCTATTAATCCTTTCTGAAAACAAGCCACAATACCATTTCTGCTCTTGAGAATGGTGTGCATAAGCCAGGACATGACTACCATAGAATACTGGATGTCTTGAGACAGAGGTTCCTAGAGGTTTGGGACTGCTTGTTCTCATAATTCCCAGCCACTGGGCTGCAGAGCAATGAAATTATAATGGCCAGAGTGAAGAAGGCTGACTTTAAGGAATGCCAACAGTAAGTAAAGCCTATGCTACTCTCTTATCAGGATCTGTTCTGGATCTTGCTTTACCTGCTGAGTATGAAGAATTGCAGTCCATTATATAGCACTGCTCATAAACTCTACTTGGAGAGTGTATTTTTGCAGGAAGAAAAATCAAAATCACATTTAGGGCAAAACACCTCTGTTTATTCTCTATCAGTCCTTTTCCATGTGAATATCCCTACAACAGAAATATACATCCCTAAACAGGATTGCATATATAAAGCCTTATCTATTTACTTATTTGAATCCTACCTGGTTATTTTTACAAAGAGCTCAAGGCTATTTCCAACATATCCAACATATTTTCCTCCTCTTTCTTTCATCACAAGAGCACCCTTGTAAGGTGAGTTGGGGGTTGAGAAGAGGGCAAGTGGCCCAAAGACACCCAGATGGCTTTCATGGTTAAAGCAGTACTAGAAGTCACCATCTTTGGCTTTCTAGCCTGGTGTCTTAACCACTGCACCAAACTCTCTCCATCTTGAGGGTTAGAAAAAGCAGATTGGATTGTTCTAATTTGCTATTTGGTTTCAAAAAACATGTACAGTAAACCCATCACTGTTTTGCTCCACCCCATTCCAACTTTCAGGAGGCTATTTTTTTCTAAATGTAACTTTCAGTAACTGTGATTACCTGGAGCTTCCAAAATCTAAAACTCAACCTTGTGTTTTCCAACTGTTGGGATTTCAACTTTCACGAAACACTCAAGATTAACTGTAATAGTTATGGTATTACAAGTACTGTATAATGATTATCACAAAACTCAGTCACAAAACTAACCTAAAAGAAATTGACTCAGTTTTGGACTGGTTAAGATAGCTCATGATAATATTTCTCAACACGCCCTTCTAAAGATATAATAAAACTATAATTCTTTGCTAGTTGTTTAAATTGGTTAGGAATTTTGAAAATTACACTAGTCGGTAGTTGATATTAATGTTTAAGATGTCTTTAATTTATACAAATATATTTTTAAAAAATCAAGTAAAAACTACATCTGTATATAGCTATTTCCCATAGATTTTAAGATTTTACAAATTAGATTGGTAAGAATAAAAATAGCTTGGGATGAATTAGTAAATGAAGATTTACGTGGCTAATATGAACTTATTAGCCAGTTGTCCTAGAAGCATTTTGTTAGGAGCAGATAACAAATCCTTGTTTTTGTTGCAAATACTTCAAGCCATCTGGAATATGGGAGGCAAGGCCATTGCTGCATCACAGATTACAAATCTTTCTATGAATTATTTGTTTCCATCAAGTAAAAATGAAACATTAAAGATTAAACATTTGACCATTCTTTTCCAATCTCAGGAGACTGGAGAAGTATTCAGAGAAAAGTGGGGGGAGGAAATCTATTTAGGATTTTTAATGATAGCAATGGTCTTGTCCTTTCTCCAGTCTGAATGCTAAGAACTTTTCATTCCTTGGCACAATCATCACCCAAGAAAAAGGGATGAAATGTGCAGAGGAATGAAACAAGAACGAAACTGAAAGAGCTAACTTGAATGGTGGAACCCATTGAAATGACAGGAGATGCAGAAGAAACGAGAAGCCAAATACAGGTTATTCATTACTCTTAAGTGTTACTTGGAAACAGACTAACAAATATAGAGCTTACGGTAAGCTATGAAAAACAATGATGGATTTTCTCATAGTGGGTTTTTTAAAAAAATATCATCTTCAGAGATTATGGCAGCACATAAGATTATCTAGCCATAGTCACCTGAAGAAGATATGGGTTATTTCCTGGAAGAGAACCTTGAAATTTAATTTGGCTCAACTTTGACCATCTCATATTAGTAAAACCAGCTGAAAATGGAAAAGGATTAAGTTTTGATACCTGGGAAACAACTTTCTGAATCTAAAGCTCAATAAACTGGGTTTCAAAAACTTGTCAACATAAAGGCCAAATGATACTGTTTAATAAGTTTGCATTAAAATTTGTCATATGGTTGTTGATTTGTGCAAAGTACTGATGGTTGATCTGTTGGCTTACTGGAAACAGAATCTTCTAATTTTTTTAATACAATTTTTTTGTGTGTTAAATGCAGTTGTGCTGCATTTAAATATCAAAATATTTTAATATATCTACAAATTCATGTTGCCTTAATCAACTATTAACTCAACATTTACAGCTGGTTGTTTAATTATAACAATTAACAAGTTATTTAGGTTATAGATTGGAAGTGATATCTTATTTTGCAACTACCTGTGTTCAATAGCTGCAGAGAAATTGGTGTAGGTCAGATACATACAGTAGATAATTTTATCCTTCTATTTTGGATGTGAAAAAAATCTTAACAAATGGAAAACTGATCAGTTACCAGGTTATATGATCCCAGGGTGTAATTTAATTTATTATTTACATTTTTATGTCACCTATCTTCCTTATAAGGTGACTCTGGGTGACTTACAGATTTTAAAAAGACAATAGAAAAATAAAATATTAAAACTATGCAAATTAAAAATGTAAAACTATTAAAAACAACAGGACTAAGAGACAGACAGCATGGAGAGGATGTCCTCTTATCCTATCAACCACCTCCAGCAGTGAGTGCCCCTCTGGGAGCCCCAAGCTAGCCAGCAAAAACAAGTTTTAATACCCTTCGGGAAGGCCTAAAGCAGCAGCTCCCAACTTTTGGGCAACCAGACACAGGTTCCATGGAGAGAGTTTTTTCCACAAACCAGGGAGTGGGGGCTTGGTTTTCAGTGCTGTCTGCATCCCACAAATAGAGTTTCGCTTGTTTGTGCGGCCCCGTTGCTGGCATGTTTGGGAAGCAGAATTGCTTAATCACCGTTTGAAAGTTCGTAGAGAAGATAAGAAAGGTTGAGACAGTTGGTGCCTCTATTACCTGACAAATGCACTGTATATTATGGTCTCTGTGAACATGTACCTACATACAGTGGACTCTCCAAATATGCTTTACAGATGAGCTAATAATAACCAAGATAGGTTTTAACAGCTAAAGTTTCTAGCCACTGACAGAGATTCTGAGAACTATACTTCCACCATAGTTGGAAGGCAGAAATGACACATAAACAGAAATATTTTTCATTATGGATTGAATATGGATTTGTCTGAAATGGTACACAGTTTCCTGCCTAAACAGGAGGTTGGACTAGAAGATCTCTAAGGTGTCTTCCAACTCTGATGTTCTGTTATTGAATAGAATGTATTAAGTTTTAACTCTTAACTCTTTTTGGAATGATAATAATACACTGTTAGTAATTTAAATGAGATAAAATATTTATAGCAACAACTTAATAAACGGACTTCATTTGGGCTTCTGCATAGAGAATACAGAACAAGCCGTACCTTTACTGTAATTTGGGCAGAATATAGCTGGTTGTAATCTTTCTAATTGTTTGCCAACTTTTATTGCTTACAATAGGGCAATAATATATTAGCATATAAAAGAGGACATATGACGTGTCCTTCCCTAGTTTAAAGGTACAAGGTCATGGACATGATCATATTAGTTAGCGAGTTGTGTTAAGAGCTACGCTCTTTTCTACTCAGCTCATTTTAAAGTGAAGTGAAAATTACAGAAGGATGACTTTAACCAATATTTTAATGTCTCACTGTCTATGTGGGTCTCCAGTGCTTGTTTCCAATGCTAAGGTACGCTCTTGGGAAAGGTTTTCTTTCTGATTTGCTTGCCCTTGTCCGGTGTATAATTTCAAGTGTTTAACTGGTGTGAACTAGTATAACTATTTTTAACTGCAGTGTTATGCTGTTTTCAGTCAGATAACTATTGGCATTTAGAAGAAGAACTTTCTGAATGTTACTGTGTTGTTTTGTAAATATGAATTGCTGCCAGCTGTTGGGAGGATGGGTGTAGGTAGACCATTGAAGAGTTATGTTTAAATTGTTAATATTGTATTACATAACAAGGATATACAATAAAGGAGGGAGTTAATCATTTGAACACAGGGAAGTTGATGTCATTAGTGCAGTCTTATGCAGATATACATGTATTCAAGAGTAAATCTGAATAAAGGGGGATATATGTTCAATTAAATATTCATTAGGTGGCTTACATAGATCTATTGCTAACTTGTTTGCCTGAGGCAAGGTTCATGCAGGGAACTGTTTCTTAATAAGCAGTTGGAAGTTAGGACAGTTCAGAGTGCAAGTTGTATAAGTATTTGGAGGTAAGAGTGCTCCAGTACGGTACATCTTTTCCTCAGTTATGGTGCTAAAAAATACAAGCTTACTTACAGCAAGATACTTTGCTTATCTTTATCCATAACAATTTTGTATCTTTAGGACTTGAAAATATGTATTCTAACTGGATGTTATTTGTAATAATATGTTGCATTATGTCTTTAAATGCTATCAGAGGCTGACATTAGCAAATGAGTCAGAAATATAGAAGATTACCAAAATTTAGTATTTTCTAATTGGAACGTTTATCATCTGCTGCAGTCTGACTCCTTCAAAATGACTGAAACGACAATTCCCATGCATGCTAGCTAGTGAATTATGGGAGTTGTAGTCCCATAATAGTTGGAAGGTATCAGATTGGAAAAAAATACTTTGGACCACTGATAGGGTTTCTACTTTCTTAGTCCAAATGTTGCTCAAACATTTTTTCTTTCAGTTAGTTGTAAGAAAAACTCAGATCACTGGATCACTTGACAGCATGGTAGTTTTGATTCAAGTCAACTTTCTCTAGCCAGATGCTTCAAGACTGTGTTAGTTCCCTTGATCTCTTAGCTGGCATGGGCCTAGGCCAGCTGGAGGATTGTGAAAATAGAAATTCAACATATCTGGAGGTTAATCGGTTAAGGAAGAATACTGCTGCTTTTGTTCAAAGGAAGGCATGTTCTTTTTGAGCTAATTGTTTCTATCCATTCCCATCAGATAAGGTTGCAAAATCATCTGCCAATATAGTGTCTAGTTTCATAAATTGGACTGAGATACAATGTGTGTATATGAAACGGGTAGATAGGGATATTTGCTCATTTTCCATTAAGCGGATTATGTAACTCCAAGACTTATACTTCACAAACCATGATTTTATGTCTTGCTCGGCCAACATGGATAAAAGAAAATGAGTTATCATGATGAATAAACCCAATGTCTTCTGTAAATTAATTGGAAAAATAGCTAAGAAAATGAAGTTAGCAATATGCATGCATCTTGCCTTAATTAAATCTTTGTGTTTAATGGAACTCACAACCCTAGTAAGAAGGTTGTAGAGTTAAGCATTAGGTTCATTTTTTGTAACAGTAGTGCAAAAGGAAAATGAGATAGTAAGTCATTAATGTATCTTGGCTTTTTTTCCAGAGTAATTTCAAATCATCATAGCCGTATATTTCATGTCATACAATGATCCACAACTTCCCTATTATTCAATATTAATGTCCCTCAGTTAAGAACAAACAGTAGGTTGGAGATACTGTATTTATTCAATATTAATGTCCCTCAGTTAAGAACAAACAGTAGGTTGGAGATACTGTATAACCATTCTGTTTTGCAACAAGAAATGTTATAATGTCATTGCACAAATAACTAAAATATGTAGTTTCCCTAAATAAATTTTAACATGATGGAAATCCATAAGCCATGTTTTAATGCACACACCATTGTTTCTCTTTCATGACTTCTCTTGAGGACACCTTTGACTGCCACAGTTATAATTCCACAGTCAATCTGGTGTTTGTAAGAGTTATAATCATAACACACAGGAAATCATAGATCTGAAAACTCTATTTATGCTTTGGTCACATGCTGCTACAAACTACTGGATAAATACCTCCTTTTTAAATAGAATGTATATATTTTGGTAAAATTTCCTATCCCCCAAAAATGTCTGAATTTGCCATTGGCTTTTTAAAAATTAATGTTTTACCACAGGCTATCAACATTTGCTATAAAATATGCTTGATTGTATATGTATAGTCTCATTAAATGGCTTATTTTACCTCTTTTTGCTAGGGGGACGGGATTATTGCTTTTCATTGATTTTTTTATATTAGGTTTTTATCCTTGTAAGCTGCCCGGAGTCATTGAGAGTGAATTGGGCAGCCATATACATTTTATTAATTTAAACAGAAATGGAAGAGGAAATTGCATGGTACATAGACCCTATTTAGAACAACATAAATCCTTATATGATTTTAAAGTATTTTTGGTTTATTTGACTTGTTCACCTTTGAAAAAAGGTTGTTACTGATGAACACTGGAAGAAGTTTCAAGATGAAGAAAGAACAGATGCTCAAAAAGTCCGAACCAGAAGATGGGGTTCTGGAAAAAGATCTCGGCCTCGGCCCCTGTCAGATTATGGCCAGTTGGCAATTAGAAGTTTGTCCATTCCAGAAGATTCTGTCGCTTTGGATTCCCAGGAAATGGACTCTCTGGAGAATGACAGTGAGACCAAGCCTCCCCCTGTTAAATCAGGCACTTGTGCAGTAGCCAATCCAAAAGCTCACAGAAGACGACCCATCTCTATCATTGGTGCAATCAGTTATTATGAAAATAATCAAACGGAAGAAATTACCGCTCTCCTTGCACAAGTAAGAAATAAAATTCACTCATTGAAAAAACTCAATCAAAAGATCATCCTTCTTTTCTTCCCTGTAACCTTCAAATTAGAACATAGTGGATGCTCCTATTCCTTCTTTCTGCTTCTTCCAAATCATCACTACATATTTATTCTTCTAAAAGCATGATATCAGATTAATTAATACTTTTATGTAGATAATTCTTGCTCTATAATTATGCTATACTATGCTATACTAACTTTTCCTCCCCTGAATGTTGCTGCTTTTGTTTGAGGTTTTAAGATATTTCTCTTTTACTGTGCACCTCTTTGTTCTGTAATAAAACAATACTGATGATGTTGCATTATAAGAAAAGTAACATGATATTTCAGAGTATAGAGACATTTATGAATAGTAACTGGGCATGTACATAACCAATTTAATGCAGATTTATAAGAGATGATTCATGACGATTCATGAATCTGGCCTAGATGGTTAGAATATGATCTAGCTTCATAGTTACAAAAGTTTAAAAGCATAATAAATATTTTTATTATTTCAATGTATGATTATTATAATTAATGTATCATTATTGAAAATCAAAGACCTTGCTATCATGTGTATAATATGATCATCTAACAGAATAGATATATATTCCTCTTGGTATTAAGCAAGAATTGCTTTGTGATCCTATCTATGTCTACTCTTATTTTTCATTATCCAATCTTTTTATTTCAAAAGAAAAACTGAAGCAAGTAACCATCATTATCATAAAATCCTTTTGAGAAAATCATAATAATCTGATGACCCTTGGTTGTAGGATTAGTTTTTTGGAGTTCATCTAAAGTGATTATGATAGTATATATGAGTGGTGGCTAACCTTTTTGGGCTCCTGTGCCAAAAATTGTGTGCGCGCTGGCCAGCACCCAGAAGACAATGCGTGCCCCCCGCCCCGTGTGCATGCATGTGCAATCCCACTGCTGCTTCCCCCTTATCTGCACTGCACCTCACAGCTGATTTTCGGCTGGTTTGAGTCCTTTTTCGGCTTCCCAGAGGCTTGAAAAAAGCATCTGCATGCCGAATAGGCCTGTTTCATCACTTCCGGTATTACAGGAAGTGACAAAATGGGCCTATTGGTCCTGCAGAGGCTTTTTTCAAGCCTCTGGGAGGCTGAAAAAGGCCTCAAACCAACCGAAAATCAACTGTGAGGCACGCACATGCACAGTGAGGTAAGTTTGCCTGTGGCTCGCATGCTGACACAAATGGCTCTGCGTGCCACAGGTTCGCCATCACAGGTATAAGCAATAAATAATATAGAAATATGAAGGACCTATTCATTTAAAAAAACAAACTGAAGATGCAAATCAAGTTAGAATATTGGAAGTTATACTTTATTGTGTTACAATTCCAAGAAGGGTTTTACTTAACTGTATTGATTTTGGCCACAGTTGCATGGCATGAGGCATGATATAAACAACAGTTTATCTGCAAATGTTCTCAAGAGCTTACAACCTCACATTGCATAACTATAAGATACCAATCTTCAGTTTGTTTATAGGTTGTTGTGCTATCTCAATGACATATATGGAGAGAAAAAGAAATACAGTATCACTCTTAATTCTTGTAGGTTGATTAAACCATCACAGCTGGGTGATTTGCAGCTGTGCTACTCACAAGGAAGAACATCTAGGCATGTTCACAATTTAAATGTAGTTAGCTATAGCAATTGTTCAAACGTGGCTCTTGGCTCAGTTATATGAAACACAAGTTATAAAAAAATAAATTTGAAAAATATTGACTTAATTCTTATTTTCAACCTGCAGGTTTTTTTTAAAGTATATGTTTTACAGCCCACCCTGAAATGTTGTAACCAAACATGTAACCAAAAAAAGAGAGAAATATTTTTGCAAATGTTGCCAAGATAGATTAACAAGATAGATTCATTTCATTCACTCAGAATTCAAATTGTGAATGGATGCATACAATTCTTTGTGATACAAAGTCTGTAAACATGTAGGCTTTGAGTTGTGTGAGTGATGTATTTGGATTTGAATAGTGGAGTTAATGTAAATAAAATTTAATTTTACAATAAGTCACTGAACTCAGTAGATCTTGAATAGGTCTAGCTGTATTCATAGGTTTCTGGTAGAGATACCTTGCTTAGAAATTTTCTCTGTTTTTGCCTCTGAATATTTGCAAAGATAGGTTTATTTAATTTCACAGATAAATATGGAAGCTTTGCAAAACAAAAACAAAAAAAAACCAACCCAAACCTTGAATTATTTACTTTAATATTAATTTCCTTTAAAGGCAACATTTTGTGTTAATAAGGTAACAGTCACTATTCATTTATTGGAAAAAAGCTAGGCTATTATCTTTAAACTTCCCGTTGTGGAAACATCACAAATATTGTTTCATTATATTGTTACTTTTCTTACTTTTTCAATAAAAATGGGCAGTTTTTCTATGCATGTATAATTCATCCTGCCTCCCACATACTCTGTTCTCCAAGGCAGTCTTCCACAGTAAACATTTGCTGTGCTAATGCATATTTGCTGGATGTAAGCTTGAAGTAAATACCATCTTACTACCAGTGTTAATAAAAAGTTGAAATGCTTACAAACAAACGTGTGGAAATCATTGTAAACTCCTTGTGCTTGTATAGGACCCACAAGGAAAATGGGAAAAAGAGGGTTTTATAAGTGAACCATCTAGTTTAACTGGAAGGTATGAAGCACTGTAAACATGATGGATCAAAAGAGATTTTGAAGGTTTTTGTAAAGATTATTTTAAGAAAAAGAGAAAGGAAATCAATTGTATGTAAAGAATGAGAGAAAATGCACAAAAATGCCGGGGTATTTAAGTTGTATTTCTGTTTCATAGTCAGCTTTTAAAAAATCAATCTAGAACATAAGCTAGTAGAATGCCAGAAAGTAAAATCCCTTTTTAGTCCTACTTTCACTTGCTTGACAATTTAATTTAGAAGAAGGAAGCATTTCAGTTTCAATGAATATTAAGTCTTTCCAGACAAAAGAGCTGCTCGAAAAGCTGTGAAAACCTGACAAAGAGGTTGTCAGAGCTTTAGAACTGAAATGTGAAAAGTGCTCACTTCCTCTTTATTAAGGGCGAATTAGTTAAAAAGAGCGAATAAGAAAAAGTGAAAAGGGATATTTTATTTTTATAGAGGAAGAAGAAGCTTGGAGTTAGACATCTGTATGAAATACATGAATTGAAAATTGCTTTTAAAAATGTTTATTGTGTTGGAATTGTGAACAGGACCAGAAAAAGGTACTTAATGAAAATCAAATGCTCTATCCCTGATTCGTGATTTCAGCCAAACCATAAACCAGCCAAGCCTTCCTATGTAGGAAGGATTTTTAAAAAAAAGTCAAGATGGTGATTGTGATCCATGATCAAAGCCCCAGTGATGAGTAAGGGCGAAGCTTCAATTGTACGGTGGAAGCAGCCATCTTGACATTTTTTGACCCTCCCTGCTGAATCCTTGTCATAAACATAAAACAAGCCACTTGGGTTGCTTGTTTGCTTTCTGCTATGCTTAATAATATGGCAGCCCCCCCCAAAAGACCCTTTCAATCATGGGTCTGAAATTTTCCCTGATATTTATTTTAGTGACTCCTGGGACCTTATTGGAAGCTATATTTTACCTCAGCCCATCCTATAATTTAAATGGTGAATATAATAATACTAATGAACATTAATATGTTTCTGGTTTAGTATGTTTGTAGATTTTGCCTGGAAATGAATACTACTCTGTTGATTATGGAGATTGTAATTAGTTGGAGTAATTAGTATTTCCATAGTAATTTGGCTTTTTAAGTTTGAATTTCATTTAACTTAGTTTTGCTATATTTATTTAATTACATCAACTTCTAAGAGTCTTGATACATCATTAAATGAACTCTTCCCTCCTCTGTCAAAAATTATTGTGCATGGTTCATATATCTCAATCATCCAGTGTTTAAACTATACAAGTGTCACTAATTTAGCTAGAAAACAAATATTGCCCTTCTTATTTTTTCCCCTAAATTTGATGAACATTTAATTCAGTTCTTCTTTAGAATATGGAGTATTTATTCACTATTTGAATTTATTATTGCTGCCCAACTCTAATTTATAGAATATGTGTGCATGTATTTTAATTCAAACATCTTAAAATGTTAAATAATAGGCTTAATTTCAACAATTGGAAAAAATTGGAAGCTCTTTTGCTTTTGTTTAATGCTTCAGCAAGCTGTATACTCCAATGTTTTATTTCACTTTATTCCTCTTTCCTTTTCTTTCACTTAGTTCCAAGAAGTCAGGTAGCATGTATTGTCAGATTTTATTTTTTCTCTAAATTGTTTTTTCCTGAAATATATTCTGAATATCTGCGAGACTTGGGCTTTTCCCAAACCGTCTGATATTTTCCATGTCTGCATGAATGACACCCTTGTATGTAAGCAATTATATTCATCTCACAGTAGAAACAGAGATAGGAAAGGAACAGTATGTTGCAGCTAAATATGTTCATTCAATATTTCAGTGAGCCTCCAAGATCTTTTTTCTGAATATTCTAGTATATTACCTTCTCCATTTTTACATTTCTTGTTCAATTGTCCCTGAAAATGATTAGTATTTTTATTAGCAATAAATTTGTAAAGTCATCAAATCACAAGTAACTCAAGGTGGCATAGAAAGAGAGTTAAAAACAAATCGTGATAATAAATGGGTCATAGGAAATTTAGAGAAAATGCTATAGGTGGTTCTCGACTTATGACCACAATTGAGTCCAACATTTAAGGTGCTAAGTGAGACATTTGTTAAGTGAACTTCCCCCCTTTTATGACTTTTCTTGCCATGTGTGAATCCCCGCAATTGTTAGGTTAGTAACACGGCTGCCATGTGAATCTGGCTTCCCCATTGACTTTGCTTGTCAGAAGGTTGCAAAAGATGATCACACGACCTTAGGACACTGCGACCATCATAAATATGAACCAGTTGTCAAGCACTTTAATGTAATCGACCATGGGGATGCTGAAATGGTCATAAGTGTGAAAAATGGTCACAAGTCATTTTTTTCAGTGCTGTTGTAATTTCGAATGGTCACTGAACGAACTGTTGTAAGTCAAGGACTACTTATATTCCAGAAGATTAGAATAGTGACCAAGAAGCATACCTCCCATAGACAAAGGGACTCAGCGTATGCCAATCCTACCTCCAGTGGCCATCAAGCAGACTGGTTAGGAGACATGATAGCAGTCTTCCAATATTTGAGGGGCTGCCCCAGAGAGGAAGGGGTCAAGTTATTTTCCAAGGCACCCGAAAGCCAGACAAGGAATAATGGATGGAAAATGATTAAGGAGAGATTCAACCTGGAAATAAGAGACACTTTCTGACAGTGAGAACAATCAATCAATGGAACAGCTTGCCTTTGGAAGTTGTGGGAGCTTCATCACCGGAGTCTTTCAAGAACAGATTGGACTGCCATTTGTCAGAATTGGGGTAGGGTCTCCTGCTTGGGTGGGGGTTAAACTAGACCTACAGTACAAGGTCCCTTCCAAACCTGGTTATCTGTTATTTCCAGGATTGTTTTTAAATTTCTTTTCCCCCCGCCCAACTGTGAACTTTTAATGGGATATTCTTCAGATTTTATCTCTTTTCTATTTGTAGAATTCATTAGCAGTAAGATAGATTATCAGTCTTGAGAATAATGTGGAACCCTAATGCTGATTTATAGCAAGAGGTTCCTTTTCGCTTGTTTCAAAAACAATTTCCAAATGAATATTATTTCCTGCACAGCTGTAATAAAATATTTCTTTTTCTTTTTTTGCCTTTTTAGCCTGTGGCACGGCCTCCTGTACCAGCACACCAGGTTCCCCCTTACAAAGCTGTCTCAGCCAGATACCGCCCCTTCACCTTTTCTCAAAGCACACCCATTGGTCTGGATAAAGTTGGGTGTAAGCGTCAAATGAGAGCTTCCAATGGTGAGTTTCATTTGGGATGAAAGAAGTAAATAAAGTCAGAATATACAAGTTTTACTCTATTGTTTCCCAACGCCAGAGCTGGTATTCAGCAGTTTCTGACCAGTTCTGGAGAACCGGTAGTGGAAATTTTGAGTAGTTTGGAGAACCAGCAAATACCACCTCTGACTGGAAATTTTACAGAATCTTTCCCCTGCCACACCCACCAAGCTATGGCCACAGAACTGGTAGTAAAAAAAATTTGAATCCCACCACTGCCCAACACCCACTCTTTGGGACTCAACTTCTGTAGAAATTCCTCTTAGAAAAAATAGTCTTCTTCAAATCTATTTTCAATTTGAATTTTCCCCCCTGCACCCCTCAGAATCATAGTTTTAGAAGTTTGTAGTGTTTTAATGTTTGTATGTTTGCTTAATTGCAAGGCTCTTAGTTCTTTTATCAAGAAAATAAATATTTTAAAAATAGAATTGAGACATCTATGTTCCATGTATAGTATTTTGGACTGGATATATGTATTGTTTTTACTAGATGCTGCCACATTTTCTTAAGCTTACAATATGTGCTGTTCTTAAGGGAACTATAAGATATAGAAAGTAACAGGTTACCAATCCGTGTGTGGGTGCCCTACAGATGCATGTTGATATATCACTGGGTTCATCTTTATGTGGGTGTGTATCAGTGGTGGTATTCAAATAAAGTTGGCACCGGTTCGGTGGGCGTGGCTTGGTGGCCGCACTTTGCGTGCATGCACAGACTTTGTGTGCACGCGCGCACCAAACACGCACTTTGCAGGCGCAGAGGCGTTTTAACTTGCCTCCTGCAAGCCTGCATGAGGGTGGTCGCTGCCGCATGGCGCTATTCTGCGCCACGCAAAGCAGCTGCGCTTTGAATTCTGGCTATAAAAGTGAGTATGGGAGCCCGTTATATTTCATCAGGCATGTAAAATTGGTGTGCTTTTAGTCTGGTCTTCCCAACCTATTAGTTTCCTTATTTTTGTTCTGTTGGGAATAAGCAGTCAACACAATAATGTATTTTAGAACACCACCACCATACAAACAGTTTGACATACTTTCACGTTTCTGGTTTATTCTTGTTTTCAGCTGCTAGTTGATGGATTGTGTGGAGGTCTTGGTTTGAGCTTGGTTGTTTGCTTGAAGATATTTCGTTACCCAACTAGAAAATAGGATTTGGTCTTATACAATAGCTTTTTCCAATTTTGACAGGGATGTTGTTTTCTCCCTGGTTGTTCCTTGATTAAGGTAGTGTTTGCAGGATTGTTTGTCTGGTGCTAATCCCTGCTTATCTGGGTTTTGGCTGTTGGAGAAGATGTGTTCTGGTCTTTCTGTTTCCTCCTTAGCTTTTTTTTTTCCAAAATCAGTAAAACTTTATTCTATTTCCATTCTCTGCCTTTAACAGAAAAATTGGAGAAAGCAATGTTTGTTTTACAAAGATAATGCATCTCCCAGAGAAGAAAAACCCTAAATTGAGAATAGAGGTAACTTGGAAAAAACTCTATTCAAAGTAAATCACTCCTGATATTTTTGGTTAAAGTAATACTGAGAACAATCATTCAGTTTGCTTGCTTAATAAAGTGTGGCTGAGGACTTTTTTATTGTCTCTTTTGAATGCAATTTGTAAATGTGGACGACTTCTGTGCCTATTGATGGCTGATGTACCTGAATGCCAAGCTTCCAGCAATTCCTAGTGTTTCTGGATTTAGTTTAGTCTAGGACGGTCACAGTTTCCTATTTAAAAATATGGTTTGTCCATGCGCTGTAAAATTAAGAAGTTTTCGTGTTTTCTGACTGGTAGTTGGTATTCATAGATGCACTTCTGCCTGTCTGTCCTGCCTGCCTGCTTATTGTGGCTATTACAGTCCTTTCCCTGTATGTTGTAGATGACTCCTAATTTTGCTTCTTGGACCTGTGTCTTTTGGCTTACTTGAGGGTTTCTGGAGAACTTTAGTTGGTTTCTTTGCTACAGTGATGCCATGTAAGTGTAACAGTCTGTTGGTTGTTTCTGAGTTATTTTTGATGTATGTTAGTTTTCTTTTTCATGTTGTTGGTTGTGCTGTAAGGCATTGAGTGGTCAGAGACTTTTCATAAAGCTGCATAGGTATTCATTTTTGGGGATATATTCTGGAGCAGGAGTGTCAAACATGCATCATCAAGGTGGCGTCATATGACATATCATGACCTTTTCTCCCTTCGCTAAACTGGGTGTGGGCGTGGCCAGCATGTGTCACATCTGGCCCATGGGCTGTGACTTTGATACCCCTGTTCTAGAGGCAGTCAGATTTCTTTTTGTTTACCTATGTTGGATGGATTGTGATCTTCACACATGTGCATATTCATGTACATGGATTCCCATGCCCTGAATCCAAGCATGCAAATACTTTATTGCTTTGTTTTGGGGAGAAGAGATAGCAAATGCACCCTCTTTCCATTTGCAATATTTCTGAAGAATGCAAGGAGCTAAGTTGTACATTGGGTTTTCTCTACTGAGAATTAAAAGCTACAGCACTAATACTGTGATACTTCGGGCAGCTCAATAGTCAATTGTGGACTCTGGGGGATATTAAGCAGCCTGCCATGCAGCTTATTTGCAAGGCTCAGAAAGGAGTTGCAGTGCTTCAAGAAGCTTGGCCATTAAGACAGCGATTTCCTGCTGGGGAAAAATGTTTCTCTTGTGTTTAGAGCTTTATCAATAGCCTTGATAGTTAAAGTGAGTAAGTCTCCTTTCTTCATTGCACTAGCAACCTTTTATTTTTATCTTTTATTGATTTCATTGTAATTTCTTTGATCGTTGTGAGTTGCCCAGAAATAAATAAAAATAATGTCAGTGCTAATATAACAGTATATACAGGTAAACCTCGACTTAGCAACCATATTTATGTTGTTAAGTGAGAAATTTGTTAAGTGAGTTTTGCCCCATTTTACAACTTTTCTTGCCCCAGTTTGTTAAGTGAATCATTGCAATTGTTAAGAACACAGTTTTTAAATGAATCTGGCTTCCCCATTGACTTTGCTTGCCAGAGGTCACAAAAGGGGATTCCCATGACCCTGGGACACTGCAACCATCATAAATATGAACCAGTTGTCAAGTATCCAAATGCTGCAATCCTCATTAGTGTGTAAAATGGTCATAAGTCGCTTTTTTTTCAGTGCCATTGTAACTTTGAACAGTCACTAAATGAACTGTTGTAAGCAAAGGACTACCTGTACCAGATTCAGGGGAGGGAGGTAATACTGGTGGTATAGAAAAAAAAAACTTAAGGAACTTTTAAAAGGTTGTATACTTGGTATTCTATTTCCTGGAGACATTTTTCACTTGTTATTTGATGTGGGTACAATATGCAAGAGATCCATTCATTTATTCAATTTATATAGTACCCATATAAAACCAATGACTCTGGGTGGTGAACAATTATAAAAACTATTAAAAAGAAATGCTACAGCTTCTGGCTTACTTCTGCAGGCTTCAGTGAGTCACTTAGTTCAAGCCTGGAATCTGAAGATGGAATTTATTTTGCGTTAGATAGATTCTCATTGTAACTCCCAAGAGCTACAATGAGTTCTGCTGATGTTAACAAATAGAAAGCTGTCTCCATCACAACTGGGCCATTTCTTTCAAAAGATAGCAAAGTGTAGGGGCCAAGTGTAGAAATTGCCACGTAATGCCCGGCTGTTCATTTCCCATTGAGCCACTGAAGTCCAGGAAACCACATGACTTGCATGGATGTTTCAAAACTATAGTATTGCCTCAAAGATATTCTGAGTAAGAGAACAACACAGTTGGAGAGTTGTGGTCCAAGGAGGGTGCGGCGTCTGACTTAAAAAGCCAACAGAATTAAGCAGCACTGAGGGATTTTTCTTTTTTTGAAAGCTTTGAGTTTTGCCAAGCATACAGTCCAGTTGAGTTACTTTTTTGATTTTTAAAAAGTAGCATTTTCCATTGCTGCTCCTTTCAGAAAGGAAGTCCAAATACAGAAAGATACAGGGATCATTGCTTAATGTGTCAGATCAGCACAATGCAGTCACTGAAGAGATAAATTCTGACCTTGTATTTGTAACTACCATTGCTGTGCTGGGAAAGGAATTGTAATCCATGCTTAAGAACAGCTCTTCACAGATTATTTCAAGTTCCCTGGCCAGCCTTTTGCTTTCCCTCATTTGTGGGTACATGGGTACAAAGCCAATTTCTGTATACTCCCCCATATTTTTCATCTATTTTTGCCCTTCTGATTTAGCCTACATTGTTGCTAGGAAATAAGACAACAGGATACAAAGCTAGTTTTTGTGCTCAAGGTTTGCTCATCTCTAGCATTTGCAGAATTTGAATGGTGGCTTTGTAGGTTTTGGGCCACTTATGGCTGAAGAAAAACCAAATGCCATTTCTTTTAGAAGAGTAAGAAAAGCACTTGTGATTGTTGGTTTTAGCTAAGATGTATTCTGGTACCAATAGATTTTTGAAGTGCTTAAGAGAAAAGTTTATCACCATCTGAAAAGCACTTGTGATTGTTGGTTTTAGCTAAGATGTATTCTGGTACCAATAGATTTTTGAAGTGCTTAAGAGAAAAGTTTATCACCATCTGAAAAATACTGGGTGATGTCTGTAAATCCCAATAGAAGGAAATAAACAAGAAAAAAAAGCAAATAAGGCCTTAATTATAAGATCTAGCTGGCAATGCTGTCCTTAAGAATGCTTTTCCAGGATCAATACAAATACATACATTTTGAAAACGTCCTTCAAACCTTTAAACTTCATTTTTATTTATTAGATTCCAATATAATTCAAAAATGTAGTTTCTCTGTCAGGCACATTGGAATCACATATTAAAGAATAATATATACAGTATATTAGATTGAGTTTTAAAAAATTAAATTCTTATACTATTCTCCTGAAGATTAACCAAATAATATGCTACCTATCCATGGAAAACAAGATCTTTATTATTTAAGGTAACTTATTTATTAATATTTATTTTCAGTCAATATATTCTCCTCCTCTTAGAGCTGATATTTTTAAGAAGAAAAAACAGTCCACAACCAAGCTATCTTCACTAAATTAAAATTCTGACTTTTTAAATGTGCAGTTGTCTAACTGCTAAAGTTGAACTGATTGCTTAATACCTATCTGGCTGCTGCACAATGATTTTCAATTATTCACAGACTGAGTAGATGTTGCACTTGTGAAGTGGCTTTCTTCTCCATTAACAATACTAAATCCTAGAAATTTCCACCTTTGCTACTGAATTTTGTGATCCAGAGCCAGGCATCTCACAAACCTAATTTCCAGAGGCAGCAGATCAAGATTCTAAAAGGCAGATTCCACTATATATTCAGGACCAGACAGAAAGCAAATGCTCCAGAAAAGGCAGGTTGGAAGTCCAAAGGCTAAAGTACATTTGAAGCTGAGATCTAAGGTTAACAGATGTGATAAGGGAAGACCAGAAGCAAATTAAAAATCAGGCATCTGTGACTTTGAAACAGCATTTTGAAAAAGGGACAAGGGTTTAAGTTCTCACAGTGATGTAATACAATTCCAGTCTGGTTTTAGACTATAAAGATTTTCACAATGGTTTATGTACAGCTGATGAAAAAAGAATCCCTTGCCTGTAAACCTATAAAATTTAAAAATCATGTCGCAAAAGGAAAAAAAGGATGGCAAGCAAAGAAAAAAGCAGATGGTTTAGGTCCAATTTTTCATGTTAAATAGCTGCTCTTATAGAATGGCCAATGGATTCAAGGAGAGAAGATAATAAAGCTGTGTTTTCAGCAGGAAGAGAAAATTGCTTTATTTTATTTTTTTCCCATCTTTCTGTTGCTAGTAACTGACAAAAATTGCAGGTTCCTAAAGGCAATTTGATGGAATTAGTCTTTTGGCAAGACTAAAGAGAAGTCATGTGTGTTCAGGAACTAGCTCTTTTATACCCCTGGCTTAAAATAGGTTTGAAATGTGAGTCAGCTGATAAATCTTTGTGCAACTAATCCTACTGACGTAGAATCTCTCTTAGCCCATGGAATTTAATTTACCCAACTACTGTAGTAAACTGGTGGGCCAGTACAGCTGATGAAATCCTGGAACGAAGAGCTGAAATGTGCAATTTCTCATTCTCCAATAATGCAATGTTTGCACATTTTGCATCAAGTGTATTATTATTATGTAAATGCTGTGGAGACAAATGTAGCTCTTCAACATTGGAGTAAGGGAGGGTGAAGGTTTTTGTTCTATTTTGTTTTTAAAAAGATGGATCTGAATGCCCAGTGAAAGTCTCATTCAGAATAATAATAGTTGTGATAGATCCCTTGGGTGCAATCCCCAAACATCTAGAGCACCACTTGAACTCCATTGGCATTGACAAAAATCACCCTCAGTCAATTGCAAAAGGCAGCTTTACTTAGGAGTAGATAATATTTTGTAACCTATTCAAACAACATCGGGCTATCCCTGGTCCTTGGAAAGAACTTGGTAGGTGGATAAAAATGCCAAATCTAGTGTAATCATCATGCTGACTGTTTGACCAATAACAACAACAACAACAACAACAACAACAACAACAATAATAATAATAATAATAATAATAATAATAATAATAATAATAATAATAATAATAATAAATCAGTGCAAATTAAATTATTTTCTTATTGGTTGCAATAAGGAAATAATTGACCAGACTTGAATTAATATGGATGAATGCTGCATGTGCACGATTTCTCTGTATAGCTTCTTTTTTCTTTCTTTCATAACTTCCTAAAGATTTCCCATGATGTCACGGAAGGCACTAAACCCACAGCTATACATTCAGAGAGTGAGCTGTCATTTTAAAGTAGAGTTTGGCTGAAATGCAGCCCCATGACGCTCCAAGCAATGAATAAGCTATTTCGGCATTTCCAATTGCTGCAGCTTCCGTGACCTATGATAAATTTCATTTACGGATTAAAAAGGATTCTTGGTTTGAATGTAAACCAGGTGCTTGGTGAATGATCTTTTTCTGGATAGCAGGATGGTAGCCAGAGGGGATATAACCCGGTTTTGGAGCCTGGAAAGCCTTCAGATAAGTATGTTGATGTAGGAGATGAGCTCCATTTGTTTTTTGTGGCATTTGGGATTTAAACATAGGCCTAGACTTGGGTATCCAACATCATGTTTTAACTGGAAAACCTAGTAGAGTAGTGAGACTGAAAAATGAAAATGACTTCACTGTTGATTTTAGTTTTAACATTCCTGTTTGAGAGATAAAAATTGCCCATTCATGTCTGTGTTTACTTCAGGCAGTAAACAATAGAGTGAGAGTTACAGTGAACAAGAAATAATATGCCATCTATACAGATTCAAGGCTAATTTCAGTGGATGAATCAATTCAAATTTATGTTATCTTCTTAATGGGTATCTGTTTTAAAACTCACAAAAAAGTAGACAGTTAAATCTAGATCATTATTAAGCTGGAAATCAATAATGGATCTTAATGAAGGTGGCTTTCAAATACGTATTGCATTTCTGTAACTTCATCAGGTTTTTTAAATCTCTGTTCCTCCTGTTTTTAGAAATATTTCTGTTGTGATTAAATGAAATAATTTAGTCTAATTTACTGTTTTGATTTATTCTAAATAAAAGAAGTTAAAGAACTTAGATTAGGTGCTAATCTAAAGCTTTTAGGAGGACAGCTGTAGTCTATTTTAAAATATCTGTAAGTTAAATATTTTGTACAGTTTTAAATATTAAGACTCCCCAAAATGCAGCTCCTTAAAAAGATTAGAACTTGTGGTAGCAAAAGTAGAAAGGATATAATTTGATGGATCATTATTTACTTGCACTGTTTCTGAGATACCTTTTTTTTGGCACGCCCAAAGTAAAGTATTAAAATTTTTGGAAGAACAAAAAAATCATCCTATATTGAAAGATAGCAATGTGATGAGTGCCTTTTTCTCTAGCTTATGGGGCCATCACTGAAAAGGTTCTCTTTCACAACCGCTCTCCAAACTTTGAAAAAATCTGTAGTAGTTTCGCTCTCCTGAACTATTCTATTCGCAGATCTCCCATGGTCAGTAGGGAAGGATGTTAGCAATTGAGGGCCACTGGCTTTTCTATCTTCTGTAAGGCATGCGCAGGCAGACAGTTTGGGAGAATATATAGTGTCACTATAAGGCTCACCTCACCATAAGACACACCTAGGATTAGAGGAGGAAAACAAGGGAAAAAAATATCAGGCGGCGCCTGAGAGGACCATAGATAGGTGTCCTCTTATATGCCAGCATTGCCTATTGACTCCTGCACTGCGAAAAAGAGACAAAGAAGGCAGGCAATGACAAAGACAGAAGTGGCGGGGTTCAGCACTGTAAAAGGACCCTACCGCGGCAGCCGGCTGCTATTCACCAAAGGACCAGCACAGACATTTCCACCCACCTTTGGAGTAAAAAATATGGTAATTAATATATTTACACCTTGCTGCGCATTGGTTCTCAGACTTTGTTTCAAAAAATGAGAGCCAATTTGGTGCAATGGTCAAGATGCCGGCCTGGAAACCAGGAGACTGGGAGTTCTAGTCCCACTTTAGACATGAAAGCCAGCTGGATGGCTTTGACACTCTGAGCCCAACTCATTTCACAGAGTGGAGAAAACAGGAGGAAGAAGGAATATGAAATATAATCACTACCGTGTATTATTTATAGAATAATAAAGGAAGGATAAAAATAAATAAGGCGGGGGGACTCTCATCATACATTATGAGAAAACATCTAATCAACTGTGTTGATAGAATCTGGCAAACATATCCCGTAACAACATTCTTCTATGTAATAACATAACGCATTAAATTAGGAAGGAGGATATGGTTAATTAATTGGGCAGGAGATGTTCAAAAAAGGAGATTTTTTTCATTATACCTAATTAACAGAATAACAAGAGTTGGAAGAAACCTTGGAAGTGCTTAGTCTGCTCAGATAGGGAACCCTATACCATTTCAGACCAATGGTGCATTGTCTGGTTTCATGCGCTTTCCAAGCATCTGAACTTTGATCATATGGCTGTGGGAATGATATGACAGTTGTAAATGATGTTTGTAAACAGCTACCAGTTGTAAAGTTACTTTTTGAGTGTTGTAGTAACTTCAAACAGTCACTAAATGAAAGTTGGAAGTAGAGGACTACCTGTATGCATTCAGTTCTTTTCTTTACCTTAAATATGTTTTTGTGCCTTTTTTCTGTTCTGGTAGGCTGGTATGTTTTACTGCTCATGAAGTGGTTATGAGAAATTTAAAAAAAAAATAGGAGTCTGGTGCCATTTTAAGAAAGCATTTTGTAAAACAAATACAGGTAGTCCTCAACTTACAACAGTTCATTTAGTGACCATTCGAAGTTACAACAGCACTGAAAAAAGTGACTTAGGACCAGTGGTGGGATTCAGAAGTTCCCACTACCGGTTCTGTGGGCGTGGCTGCAGGGGTGGGATCGCATGACTCGTGCGTGTCAAACGCAGGCTTTGTGTATGCGTTAAAACAGTAAAAACTAAGCTACTGCCCCTCTCAGCTCTGTTTAGCACAGCAATCCGCTCTGCCGCGACAAACAGCTGAGAGGTTAAAAAGGGCCTAGGAGCAGGGACGGGCGGGTGGGTCCAATTGCATAACGTCGCGGAGACTCGGAGCGAAGCGGTTCTCTGCCAGCTGATCTTCGCCGCTGCCGGTACGCCAGAACCGGGCTGAACCGGTAGAATGCCACCACTGCTTAGGACCATTTTCCACATTTATGACTGTCGCAGCATCCCCATGGTCATGTTATTTACATTTGGACCCTTGAGAACTGATTCATATTAACAATGGTCGCAGTGTCCCAGGATCCCCTTTTGCGACCTTCTGACAAGCAAAGTCAATGGGGAACCCGATTCACTTAACAACCATGCTCCTAATTTAACAACTGCAGTGATTCGCTTAACA